>NW_027466835.1:3120000-3162500 GCF_046128005.1 Genypterus blacodes
ATCTGTTAAAGAAACAAGGTTAAAGCAGACAGGAGGCCTTCTGGTCAGCTAAACCCCACCGGACCAGTATGCAGGAGAGGAAGCTGGTATGATGACAACTCCCTCTCTCTCTCTCTCTCTCTCTCTCTCTCTCTCTCTCTCTCTCTCTCTCTCTCTCTCTCTTTCTCTTTCTCTCATACACACACACACACACACACACATGCATCTTTAGCCCTATGAGGGCTTCTTTGTGTGGCCTCAGGTCACAATTGAGCCATCTTCATATCACTGATTACCCCTCATAATAATGGCGTCTAATGAATCTGCCATCCATTTATCTCCTCTGTGAGAGGCCTGACAGGAGAAGCACTGTCGCCCTGCCGCCGGATGGATCAGGACGAGCGGCGTGGGCGTGCGACAAGGAGTGAGGTTAATGATCACTGAGGGGCTAAAAGGAAAGAGAGTGGGCACCAAGTCTTCAGCAACAGACTGGGACAAGAAGGAGATTAAACGACACCCACGTGTGCTGTGGGTGGTTTGTAGACGACGACAGTGTGTCAAAAGGTCATAGCCCCAGCATGTGTCTGAGTTGGTATTTTATTTATTCATAGCGGTTCTGTTACACCTTTGGGCATTTGAGAGAGAGAGAGGGGCAGAGAGAGAGAGAGGCTGTAGCTGTGAGTATGAGTTTGTTGATAACAGATTATTTGCATCATTCCACTTTTGCCTAAACCAATCTCTCCCTCTTTCAATGTAGAATAAGTAGAGTGAGCTTCAATCTCCAAGATTTAAACATCAGCCTTTGCTTATTGATTGATTTAAAAGTGTGCTTACTACAGTGAATGAATCTGTATTTCTTTGCAGTTTTGCATTTGAATGTTACTGGTTCACATACGCAAGCTAAACTCAAATCAGTGCTGCATTACACTAAACTTTTCTTTCCTTATGCTGTGTGCCTGAAAACAGAATCATTACAGATGATGTATTTAATATGTGTCTTTACTTCTTCATGACATATTCCGTTTCTGTAATTTAAACATTTAACACAATGATTTCTGAATCGACAACAAATCCTAGACTCCACTACTATCAGGGCTGAGTTAGTTTGTGGTTTAGATTAGGGGTTAGGGTGGTTCCCAAGTCAGTAAAAACTGGGAACCAGCAGGAGACTTGGACAACAAGAAGTACTTAAAAACGATGTCTTGATCTAGACCAAATTACACCTTTCAGCCTATCATGGGATAAATAGGCCTTTTTTTTTTTCATTCAGTTTGGTGTAACTTTTGAAGAATCTGCCAAAATCTGTCAATTTTAACGGATCATTATACAATTTTTGGCTCTGCCCCAGGATGACAGGATTTTTCCAATCAAAAGCAAGGAGGCGGGAGAAGATTAAGCCATCTCCATGTTGTTGTCTCCTTGTTGCAACTCCAGATTAGTTCACCCACCATATCTATGACCTTTTGCATATTCTGTCACAAAAAACATAAAGTGAAGGTAGCGTAGTAGTGTTGCTGGAGTTTGAGATGTATTTAGATAGTTCACCACAAAATCACTTCGGAGAGATTTTGCCTTTCGCTTCATGCTGTACAACTTCAAATGTGTTGCTGCTAGTTTTCAGTGTGCAGGTTAAACGGTCACAGTGTGACAAGCAGATTCCTCTGTTGACCCGAGATAAGCCAGAAACCAAGCTCAGATCAGTGTAGGGTCACATACCCAAGGAAGTTGGGAGCAGTTCTGTCAGTTTTGCAGTTCTGTGTCTCTGGAAACAGGGAAGAAAAACAACAACATACAAACTTTTCTATCATTACCTTGACATGAGATGTGTAAAAGGAAGTTTGTTTACTTTCTGGTTTGCTTTTGCGTTTATTTGTTTGTATACCCAACAAGTCAAGAGTCTTTACCTGGTTTGTTACTCCTTAAAACCAAAGAAGAAGAGGAAGAAGCAAATCTCCCTGGTGCTAGATTCAAATGGGAAATGTGTCTTTGCGAGAACATGCAGATTTCATTTGAGAAAACAGAGGAAAAGGAATGTCTAGCGGAGGTTTCACTGCATTACCACCACCATCACTCATTGGACGATGTAAAATGTGTCTTGCTAAACTTCATTCAATATTTTAGACATTAAACTTGGACTTGAACTTGAATTATGGGAGCTAAGCTAGAACAAGATATCACATAGCCCGTGACATGGAAAGGCCCAATGAAACCACAACTGATGATTCATATTTAATCAATGATAACATGAACAGTTGATCAATGAAGAACTCTCAGACACTTTCTTTCTCCTGCTCTCTCCTGTCTGCCCCCCCAAACCAATCAAATGACTCAAGAATCAGGAAGTATAGCGCGCCAGTATTCCTGGAAAAGCGTGAGTGTGTGTGTGTGTGTGTGTGTGTGTGTGTGTGTGTGTGTGTGTGTGTGTGTGTGTGAAAGATGATCGGAGGAGAGAGAGAATGAAAGAAGGAGAGAGATTGTACGTCCAGACTGCTGACAGTGTTACATTATTTGTGAAACCTTATACATTGATGCAGACACATTTATTTTATTAAACTTTAGAGAGAAGAGTGTGTAAAATAAAACAAATCTAGATCTGAGCTTATTGATTATTACAGGGTAAATATGCATGAAAGGGTTGGTCTTTTATTTGTATAAAAGTCAAAATAGAAATCCCGCATATCTGCTCTTGGATTCAGATCAGCACACATAAACATAATCCCTGCAATGTGCCACCTTTACAGCATGTTTCATCAAAACTGGTCCCAACTGTCTGGGTAATCTTGAAAACAAACAAACAAGCAGGTGAAAACAGAGATTCATTGTAGATTATTCTTCCTAGCTCTGTGTTTCAGTGGGAGTAACCAAATAGAGACAGAAATACAAATATTGATATAAAGCTGATTTGGACTCCCTTTAAAATGTGTCCGTTTCAGTTCAGATTTGGTTATAATCAAAACCACATACTATGGTGTGTACCAGTATCAGTATTACCACATGCAACATCAACATCTGAGAGCAATGACACATTATCACATGTCCCTGTGTGGCATCCCACCACTGCACACTCTGAAGTTATTTATTTTTATTTTTAAGTGTAAACTTGTTTCTATGAGTGACAGCAAAAAAATGGTTTCCATTTGAACTGAACACCATCATATCGGGGTTGGAGTTAGTTCTTATTTAGTTCTGATGGGAAAGAATAGAGCATGAGCTTCCACCGGAGGTTCCCCACCCCTGTCCTGGACGCAACTACAAGCATTTGTTTCATCCAGTGGCCACGGACGGAATTGTAACTTGCAGGCCCCAGTCTGCTTCATAAGAAATAAAGCATACACCAGTTCCAAAGTGTCCCATTTGATGTGGTGATTCAGGCTCCTCCTCCAGCTGGCTGACCTGTGCCTACTGGTCCCTCACTGGTGATGCAGTGCCAACAGGACATATCAGCTGGAGAAAAGACAAAAGACAATTCTTTGTTACTTGGTTTGGTCTCTGAATGAACTCTACTGTATATGCCGTTCAACGACGCCGGTTCGTTCTTCTTTTCATTTTACAGGCTTTGAAGTACAGTGGGGTCTTAAATCAGTCCAGTGCTGGTGTTTGCAGCTTAGAACAAAACAAACTGAACTAAAGGAGGAAAGGCTGTAGAGTTCAGATAACACATCAGTGTTTTTCTACAGTCTACAATGACAAAAGACATTTGTAGTGTAATGAAAACACATTAAAAGAGTCGACACTTAGTCCTGGAGCACAGCCTTCAGTCAAATTGGACTAAAGTGACTGATAATGGGGGGAACAGTGGAATAATTTACAGTTGCAAAGTTACAACTGCAAGTAGAACGGGAAAGGTTAGGTCAAAGGTCAGTGGCCACATCAGGCATATCAAAATCTTTTGAAAACAGAGTAATGATGAGAAACATGTATAGGAGAGGAGCTGGAGGGCTTTCTCCTCCTGGCTCAACAGTTATCAGCCATCTCCGATAAGATGCTGTCAGCTCGGCAACTCTTATCTGGCCCACACATTTACACTCAGCCTGGCTGTGGCCAGAGCGCTCACGGCCAGAACAACTCCAACTGGCTCGCTCACGCTTTTTGCTGAATGTAACAAGACATGTTACTGCCTGGATGATACCTTTGACACCACTAATGAGCAAATATGTAAATATCAATAAAATATGATCCATATATAAAAACCTGTGACTAAAATATGGCAGAGGCCACCAAATGGTAGTTTGACAGGTTATTGCTGTAGTTGAACTCTTGTCCCCCAGGCCCCTCTTTCCCTTCGCTGTATCTGGATATGTTATCTGAAGAATGATGAGGTCATTTTGTAAAGCATTGTGATCAGAATGCTGTCTAATCTGCCAGCCCACACACGGTGCAACTGAAATCTGATCTATGTTGTGCGTATCCAGGTTTAAATACAATGAGATAAAAGCCACCCACGAGGTGTAAACATCGCCCTGCCTCACCTTCCCGCCTCTGTTCGCTCCCATTCATGAAGTTATTTTGAATGAGGAATTGTGAGTATAGCTGTAAAGGGTCCAAAAATCATCAATTCACCTCTTTGTTTCACATTAGAGAGCAGATCTAGATGAATAAACCTCATTTGTAGATACGGGTTTATAAGTTAGAGCTTTGTTCTGTCAGCACTGTGAGCTGAAGCATGTTGTCAGAGTCTTTCTGCTCTTAAAAGGCCACAAATTTGAGGCTTTTTTTGGTTGCTATCTGGCACAGCCTGTCAAAAGTTTGTGTGTACATGTTTGTCTCTTGGTTCTGGTCATTTCCATGTGATAAGTGAAATAAACAGGGAAAATGGTAGAAACATTCACTTTCGGAGAGGACAGGTATTGAAGAGTCTGTTGCCAATACAGAAGAACCTTGACTTGAAGGGGGTTAGCAATAGGAAGGAAAGGTTTTTATTCCTTATCGTTGGAGCCATCAGAACATGATTTTGAAACAGATTATGTCTCAAGTAAGGTTTCAAAGACGTTGATGCCAGTAAATCACAAATTAAGGTGCATAAATTCATCAGCAAATCAGCAATTCAAGACAAAACTAAAAAAGAAAAAATTAAAAAACAAATAAAATACAAATTCAGACAAATCATGCAGGTGTTTATACATCTGCACACTCTATATGTTAGTGTTATATTAATATTGCAGCCTTTGCTCTTACAGAAAAGAGTTGGACACCCGCCTTACCCTTGTCCAATAAAATGTGTCTGCCTTCGTTTATGAAAAACTTAACAGCAGTGACAAACTTAATGTAAAGCAAACACAGGGTGAGTGAGCCACAGAGCCACACCACAGAGATCTGGAGCCTCATTTAAAACCGTTGCATATTCACAAAAACATATTATGGTTTGTAGACCATATTATTGGATCATATTCAGTAACAGCGACAGCAACGTTCTTGCACTTAAGTCATTTGTAATTTCATTCAACATTCAATTTTACTTTTAATTTGTTTTCCCTCTGCTACGGCCGACAAAAAACTAATACAAATTCTCCTCTCCACCTCAGGATGAGTACAAAGCCTCTGGTTTGGTCTTGGGATCAGAGGTTGCCACTCTAAATTCCAGTGCAAAACCGGCTTATTTCATTATGCATGAATTCATTTGCATTGATCATCTATAGTCAAAGTGGGTGTGTAGCTGGTTAGGATATGCGTTTTTTGGCCAGCAAACCTTCTTATGTCAGTTGTCATTTATAAAGGGGAAATTGCAAAGAATTCTACGCAATATCATGAATGAGGCCCCGAGATCCTATCGCTGCACCAGCAACTCCTACTGGTTGGTTGGGGTACCAGCACAGAAGACCTGATAACATGAGCCACGGGTTACACCCACATAGCAAAGATGGTGATTCTTTGTGTTGCAGTCCACAAACTTTGGGATTGTAAAAAGTTAAAAATGAAATCAAAATGTATTATCGTATCTTCAATACTTCGCAAAAAATAACAAATAACTATCAATTGCAAAGGACTACCACATACACATGTATTCTACAATGAATCTGTAACTGCAGTAAGGTAGAATGAAAACATGCAGAACATAAACACATCACCTGAAACCTCTTTACACCTGATGTGCTTAAGATCACAGATTCAACAGTCAACAACTTTACTGCCTTGTACACCAGTAGGTGTCATTTGTGATGCTTTCAAAGAAAAAAACACACAGCATAAATTACAAATAAACATACCATCCATTAAAGTCAATAAGTGAGAGGAAGAAAGACATTCACTAAATTGTATAATAACAATAATAAATAGTTTCAGTCTTATTTTGTACATTTTGTGTTGCAATGTGCATAAGGCATTTCAACAACAAACTAAATTTCAACAAGCTCTGTTTATTCAACTGAGTACTCTGTTTACTGCTGCTTAATTGGTGTAGTTGGATTGACTGATGAGTGCCTGTGTTGGTCCCTTGATGAATGCTAGTAAATCCTGTGGAATGGCTCTTTATTGACCAATTAGAGCAAGATTGCTATGGGGAGACTTGCATAAACACACACACACACACACACACACACATACAGAGTGATTTCTCTTGAGTGTGTATCCTCCAAGGCCACAACCAGACAACTCAATATACAGTAACAAGTGTCTTTGTTTGTGAGGATAATCATTTAGCACCAAACACTACACAAACACGCAAGCTATGTATTGATGGGACTATTGAACATCTCTGTGTTCTGTGCATGAGAGAAAGAGAGAGAGACAGAGAGAGAGAGAGAGAGAGACAGAGAGAGACATATAAGGGGACAGATAAGACAGGCAGTGCAGCGCGCTTCACATTTTGCACTGCGATCAGCCAGTCCAACAGGGGGGAGCCGCACATTAGCCGGCAAAGAGCAGCATGCGTGTTAAACAATGTTAGCTCAGAACTGTCTGCGAGTCATATGCCATAATCGAAAGAGCCATATATGGCTTGCGAGGTTCCCGACCCCTGGTTTATAGGGACAGGTGTACACATATAAATTAAAAAATAAGAAATTCTTACAGTTACTCTCAGAAATCTAGTCCCTCAATTATAATCATGAACATGACAATCTTCATTTTCATCAATTTAATTTTGTATGATACTTAACTGTTTTAACTGAATTAAAAACATTTCATGAATTTTTATTAGTGTGTGAAAATATTTGTAATAAAGAGAATCAAATTCACTTCTCATCTCATCTCATCATTCACATTCTTTTGAGAGAAATTATGAATTGTTGAGTTGAGTTGAGTCAATATACACATCAGACCAAAAGTCTTCAAAAGACCATTTAAATGCTAAACATAACCTACAGTGAGAGAAATCTGCAGCCTGCTTATACATATGTGGGATATGTGGACAAATAAACACAGACATTCTGCTTTGCACCTTGAGTAAATAAGGATTAGTGCGTTTCCACACAACAGAAACAGCATGTTCAAATGGTTAACCAGCAGAGGAGGCTGTGAAATGCCCAGCTCAGTTCAAGGTGGGTCAGCTGATCCTTGCATGGGCCTGCGAGCGAAGTTTCATATGGCCAAGGCTCTGCATAGCACTGCACGGCTACAGTTATACTAAGCCACTGGAAAGGTGCCAAAGTAAACACACTCAGCATGCACATATGTATTATTTTTCAGTCATGACCCTGTTCTGCTCGTGGGGGGGGGGGGGGGGGGGGGGGGGGGGGGGGGCTGGGGGGGGGGCAACAAATTGTTTATCTCCTGAGAGGCCTCAAAACACTGACTTTACAATTTCGATTAAATAGCAGCATCATTACAGCAAATCTAAATCTATGGTTAAAATTTCTCTTCATCTATCACATCTGTACGAGGTGGTACATCGGTCAGAGGGCACAGCACCTTGACAAGATGTGTGTGATCATGGAATGAGCACAGATGCTAGTGTGTGAGGTCGTACCATTCATTGTGGCATGATAATGTTTTCTGAATGTGCTACTGTCCACATACATCATTCACACTCAATAAAGGCACCACAGTTTAGTGAAAACACCTCACAGGGTGTTATCTGCTGTGATGTTAATTTTCGTGCAAATCCTACCTTCATTGGTGAAGCTCTGGTCGTTTGTAGCTGCCTCGTTCAGTCCTCCAGCTCAGTGTTCTCTCGTATTTTTCTCTGTCCAGGCAGGCTGTGAAGCTCTATTTGCATTTAAGGGGCTAAAGGGGTTATGAAGTTATCTCCACCAGGGGGCGGCACCTTTCATGGCTGTGGGGAGGGACTTCCTCTAGGTAAGGAATGTACCCATCCCCCATCCAATCCCTTTCCACTGAGTGGAGTCTGCATTATGGTTTTGATGTTGGGGATCCTGAAAGTCCCCTTAATCATCCAGTTATTATTTTCTGTGTTTAGTGATAATTTATATTTATGACCCATCAAGTAACTAGGTTTGATCAAATATTCCTGTACTAGGCTACCCTGGGTTTCAAAGGTTACTTTGTGCATGTGAAACATGGAAATAAGCAGACTTCTGAAAATACAGACAGGACGTGGAAAATATACTTCAATTCATCAGTCAAGAGATATGATTTGAAAAACTGTCTTTGTGTACTCAATGATCTGTCCTTAAAATGAAATGACAGACAGACAGACAGATAGATTTGAAGACAATGTTGCACCATAATAATGGTAACTAAGTTATAGTGGATTTACTGCTGTTGCTACAGCACCAGAAACCATAGCAAGCTGAGGGTAATTTCCTGCAAAAGCTAATTCAATGCCATTCAAAGTACTAGCAGCAGTAGCATTAGTTTTTTTGATACTCTCTACATCAGGATTCTTCTGTGATATTCTGGATATTTGCTATTGACATGTTCAGATCTACGTATATAAGATTTACACACAATTATCAACTTCAACATGCTCCAAGCAATTTGTGGCTGAAACCAGTTACTAAAACCCACACATGGTATGGTTATTGATAGAATTTTTGATTGAATTCGAGGAACATGCGCTTATCCTTCCTCATCCTCATGTGTTTATCCTCTGGTGGATCCAATGTCCTGTGGATTCTTTGTGTAGCTCCAGTGGTGTAGGCCGCACATAATCTTCAACTGTGGCAAGTGGGGGTGCTTTAGCTGTTGGTTAGCTGTCAAACTGTAAAACTTTCAGTGGGAGGACATGCAAACTCAAGTTGGACCTTTTTGCTATTGTGCTCCAATGCTAGCTAGAGGTTACACTGGTGAGCTAGCTAACATCAGCTATTTCCAGTGATTTGTTCTGAAAATAAATAATGCAGCCAAATCCACTATTCCACACCAAGTAGCCTCTATCTCCTTTTTTTTATTGACTATGTTTCTGAGCATGGTTTGGTTACAAATAGCAGCCTTTTCGATTTATTGTTGAAATAGAGCCAGAGCGAGCAATTTCTGTTTGTAGAGCAACATAGCCCTGTGGGTTTGTTGTTGCATATAACCAGTTAGAACAATGCCACACAAACATATGTTTTCTATGTCTTTCGTTGCATCGTGGAGACCCGCCATCACTGTTCGGTGCACTTCCTTTAATGCAACATGAAACCAGTTAGCCCACAGAAAGAAACAGATGCAACAAGCAAAAGGTCAAACACTATGGCAGACTATGAGTGACAACAGCTGTATCTTATGTGATAATAATATAGAATCTTCCCTGAATTAGCAGTTCTTTCAGTCTAGCCACATGACTTTTATTTTAGTTTCAGCCACGTGTGTAAATGTTCAATTGGTGCAATTAGTGCATCAGCAATCATGCAGCAGCAATCATGCAGAATTGTGTATTTGTCTGTGGGTGAAATTTCCTCTTGATGCCCAGGTTGATAAAGATTCACTGCTCACACATTTCATCGCTGCTGCTAAGTGGGTGATCTATCATGGCTGAGTTATGCAATCTCATACGTACACACACAAGCTGAAATCATAACAGTGACGGTGACGGCGATGCAGGAGATAAAGGCACAGTCTGTGTATTACGCTACGGCAGCAGTCCGACAGGCAGTGACAGCCAGGAGAGAAGAGAGATTATTCGAACACACACACAGACACAAACTCACACATGCAGGCACTCAGAATGTGAGATATGTCCTCCAGCATAGAGATGTAGTTTGCTGTAATCTCATTGTCTACAAGATACACTTAGATGGATGGTTACAGGAGAGAGAGAAGGAAAAGAGAGCGAGTAGCAGGAACTACAGTCTGGTAACCTCACTGACATTTTCATAACATATTTTCACAGATGGACTCCATATATAATTCATGTGGCTCTTTTAATAGGATTATATTTGGCTATGTTTATCTATTACTAAGGCTGTGTCCCAATACCTTGAACTGCATACATAGACAGCATTTAAGTCATCATATGCATGGAACTGACACACAAGGCTGGCGTAGTTCTTAGACACCGAGCAGGTTCGTGGATTAGCATGTTAGCTTGTTGTGTTGCCTCAGGCCATTGTTTCAAAATGGGCTGGGCAAGCTAGTGGCATTGCTAATGTTAACACTTACATGGAAATAGATAATTTAATTTAGATTACCAGGGTACTTACAATAATCTACCAGCATGGCACATATCGGTAAGTAAGTGGTTCGAAAGTTTTGTGGTCGTTTTCACATACTGCACTCTTAGGGAGCAGACCTGTGCTGGAAGCCTTCATTAATCATTTCCTGTGTAACAAATAATAAATAATATTGTGGTTGTGTGTGTGCTAAACTTATCTCAGGTTTGGGTGGAAGTTTTTGGGTTAATTCTACAACATTTTCTTGTTTTACTAAATGCATCCATTGATCCAGTCTCAAAACCTGCTGTAAGCTGTTCATGGTTGCTGGCTGGCGCCCTCTCCCAGCAGCTATTGGGTGAGAGGCAAAGTGCACCCTTGGTTGACATAGAGACAGACACAAACACACATACTGTATATTGGTAAATTGGTTCCCTGGTCACCTAATCTGCATGTTTCTGAAGGGGCAAGAAAACAGAATTATGCAGAGGAAACCCACACCGACACAGGGAGAACATGCAAACTCCTGTGCGACTGAACACAAGACCTTGTTGCGGTAGTGTGCCCATCCATTGAAGACAATGTAGGATAAGTCATTATACAATAACCATGGAAAATGTCATTTTGGTTTCTGATTGTGTCAGGTTGTGTTATTATGTCAAGAAGCGTCTTACAAATTCTTGATTCTATATTTAACCACAGCTTAAATTCTATGTTATCAATTAACTGACAATGAGCCTTACTGTGGTTAAACTAAAATGATAAACTACAAAGGAATGAGAAGAAACTACAGAACAGTTTTGTGGCCTGTGATAAGTGTCCATCATATATTGATGAGAAGGAAGTGTGTAGTGGGTTAATTCATAATATAAAATGGTAGAAATTATACTTGGCCTCATCCCTCATATTGGTACAATTTTATATTGCTGCTTCAAAGTCATTTGTATATTGGCATGTAAATGTTGAAAGTAATATCCGCAGAGTTTTAACAGAGGAAAAGTAGATGTTCTCCCCCTTTTCAGTATATGACAGAACTGAACTTTTATCTTGCAAACATAGTTGGCATTTGGCTGACATTTGCATTTGTGTTTAAAACTATAAAATCTACTCACTGATCCTGGACTAGACTAAACCTGAATTCCCATCTGCTGCTCATGCAGGAGAATATGTAATGTACTGATATTAATGAACAATTTAAACAGGTCAAAGTGTCCTGCTGCAAGACAGGGATTCAACTCGGGATCCAAAATATAGTCAGCATTATTCTGTTGGGATCTGACGTTGGAAGAGCATTACTTTGAATTATTAAGCCACAGTTCCCATGGTGACAGACTGCATTTACTGTGTGTTGCATGTGCTGGCCTCGGCTGAATTTGGCTCAGTGAAGTTGTTTTATAATTAGAACAGAAAGAAGCTATCAGAGGAAAAAAAGCTGTTAGTCTGCAAGTAAAGAACTGGGTTTTCAGAGATACATCCGGTGGCATCAGTGGCCAATTAATCCCTTTTAAGAGTTTACAGAATGAAGAACATTACCATAAATCATAACACCAATGAGATTTTAGCCTGTTTAGCTTAGGTCTAGTCTCTCCTTCTCAGGCTGTGCTGTTTTCATTTAGTTCGGTCATAATATAGACCAAATAATACTCAATGTTACACATGCCACTCTAAGAATTAGCTTGTTTGAAATCACACTCCTAAAAGAAATATAGAGGTGCTATTTTAATATGGATCATGGATAATGGATCATGAGGGCAACTTCATGATTTCAGTGACTACCCCCTCGGTAGTTTTCCACATTTTCATTTCCCCTTTGAATTACCATCTTTTTATTTCTATCAGTTTATAGATAAATGAGCATAAAGGGCTTTCTGTGGTTTTCTACTGTGCTACATGTGTCATTTAACCAAAAGGCCAACATATACTGCTATATCTGAATAGTATGCCATGTCTTTCTTCTTCATATTTGCACATTATAAAAATCTTCACACATATCGGTTTATTTCCTACTATATGATTATCGGTTATGTAATGTTTGATACAATTATAATTATTAATGTAATTTGTATTATTATTGTTGTTGCTCAATAACTGGAGTATTAATTACATTGTCAAACTTAACTAAAACTAATACAAATAACTGTATATAGATATCTTTCTTCCTTTGTATGATTTTTTTCTCTCGCTCTCGCTCTCTCAAGCACACACACACAGACACACACACAAACACAGAGCCCTCCCGTCTGTCACGGTGAAGCAGGCATCCTGTAATGGCTGCCACTGCTCATTGTTCACATCCTGCTTTGTCCTCAGCGCCATTTTGACTGCAAGAGGAGTAGCTATAGCTAGTTAGCTGCATATCAGCACACACTAATAGCAGAGGCCTAGCAATGCTAACTCGCGGGTAGCTTCATGGCAGTGTCGTTCTAGTTAACTTCCATCGTCAAATACACGATATGAACAGTGCTAGGCTAGTTAGCTCCCTTTCACACATTATTTGGTCAGCAGTGCAACTCAGCAGTTGGCTCAAAGTCTAATCATGTAACATGGCAGAAGACGATACTAAGCTAGCTCATGTTAACCATGTGAAGCACCAGGGGCTGGCCCCGGCTCTCTGCTCTCTGTCTGCCCCGGGAAACGCCTCAGTCTGCCTCGGGCTCATTTCTCCTCGATTGTCTCTGCGTGAACACGTGAGAAGAGCCATGTCGGGCCAAACTGGGTTACATTAGGTTATATAATGTTGGGCTATATATTTGGTAGTGTTGTAATTTATGGACCTAACCTGAAACCGTCACATCAAGTAACCCAGTAAAACATGCGTCATTACAATGATTAACTATCGTAATAACTTGGACTAAAACAAATAATTGACACTGAAACGATTTTAAAATTGCGATGGAACTGTGGACAATGTATAAACCTGAATTTGTCCGCCGCAATTAATAATACAGCAAAGATGATTAAATGGTTGGCTTGTTTTTATTTGTTTGAGAATGCACTTTGGTGCATATGAATAAATAAAGGCTAACGCTTCCTTGGTACGTGCCTTACACATTATGAAGTATCTGCTCATCATTTATTAATTTGCTATTCAGTGCATAAAAAACACGACCGAGGCCTCATCGAAAATGTTTGCGTTTTTTATTATTATTATTATCATTTCCACTATGAAAATAATGTACAATAAATAATTTGGATTTTATTTTCACTATTAAAGAATCTCAATAAATAAACTAGGTCTAAAAGTCGGATCATCAGCAGGGCATTCTTCCCAGCAGCTCGCCCGGCTCGTTCAAAGGAAAGAATTTATCAATTCTTCAGTTTCAGTGTTCTAAAAGCAGTCCGGCTATCTGCGTCTAGACTCCGTTAACAGTTCCTGAGAAGTTAATGATCCATGAAGCTGCACTGGAATGGACTAACAAAGAAATCCACATAATGGTTAATAGTTTCAACAAAAATATCAAAAACGAGAAAGGCAATAAATACCTGAAATTTGGACCAAAAAATCCAAGACAATAAAAAAATGCTTTCCACGTAAAAAAAAGAAAAGAAAAAGAATTTGTATCTGTCATTTCATATTAGCCTTCAAACTACGCTTCATCCGCCGTAAGAAAAACACGAAAAAATATTTTAAAAAGTAACAGAATTTTCACACTGAAATGTTTTAGGAATGTTGCCGTGAAGCTTTTGTGTTTTTATAACAGCTGGGTCTCCTCCGCTCGATTGTTGATCCACCTGGGCCTTTGTTCATTTATTTTTCATATTCTATTAGTATTTGTTTGCAGCAGGCCTCAGAAGTTGAGGTGCTGCAGGTCTATGGTGCACAGTGTGCTTGTGAAGAGGTCGAAGTCTTCCTCGGAGAAATCCACCGGGCTGTCTAGGGAGCTCTGCAGGCTTGGTGACAGGCAAGAGTCCCCAGCGAAGAAAGTTAGGTCGGGCAGAGCTGAGGAAGAGGAGGCCGTAGGAGGAGCAGAAGAGGAGGATGAGATGGATGAGTCCTGCTGCTCGGAGAATGGTGGGTCGGGACCGGGCGCTGCAGCTGGTCCGACATCGCTCAGCTGCATCGTGTCGGGTTTGTCAGCAGAGTTTGTGGATGTGAACGCTGTTGGGGATCGACCGGTCGCAGCGGCCTCGGTGCAGCCTAGCATCCCAGGCAGCGGTGGGGGTTCGGTGCGGTGTAAACGGTCTCCCTCCTCCGCCGTAGGCTTAACATTGTCCCTTCTGTCATTAGCGTAGGCGGTGGGAGCGGCCACAATAGCAGCTGTAGCGGCGGAAGATGGATTGCTGCTCCCCGCCTCGCCTTCAGATGAAGCTCCGCCAGTGCCAGATGCTTCTAGCGGCTGGCTTGAGTACGGAGACGAGGCATCGGCACCTTCTAACGGCTCGAATCCACCCGGGTCGCCCGTATCATGTCCTCCGGCTCCTCCGCCATCCCGATGCGTGGTCTGGCGCTTGTGTTTCATCCGCCGGTTCTGGAACCAGACTTTAACCTGCCGCTCGGTCAGGTCGAGCAGGGCTGCTATTTCCACCCTCCTAGGTCGGCATAAATACTTATTAAAGTGGAACTCTTTCTCCAGCTCCAGCAGCTGTGTGTTGGTGTAAGCAGTGCGCAGTCGACGGGACCCGGCGCCTCCACCGTCCAGACCTGCCTGGTTTGGATCTACAGATAAAACAGAGAAATACAAAGATAGATTTATTAGACTGATTTTTTTCACTTTATTTTATTTTATTTTATTTTATTTTATCTTATTTTATTTTATTTTATTTTATTTTATTTTATTTTATTTTATTTTATTTTATTTTATTTTATTTTACCTCATTTTATTTTATTTTATTTTATTTTATTTTACCTCATTTTATTTTACCTCATTTTATATTATTTTTGCCGTGTAAAACCATTAAAATATTATTGTCAGTATTATTGCTCGGCATGGAGGTAGGCCGGCCCATCATTGTCCAGAAATCCCTTCGGCTCCTTGGTCTGTAATAAAACAGTAATAAAACACGAAAACCCCTCGTAAAAAATACTCCTTCCAATTACAGTAGCAGCCAAACTCATAACGGGAAGAGCGAACCAATTTAGCGCTGCGTAAAAAGCAAAACAAAGCGCAAATAAAGACAGATGATCAAAATGTCAAAATGGGTCTCCCCTTCGTAAAGCTGAGGGTGCGTGTTGTGTAGCCGGGGATCAGACAAATGCAAAGAGAGGAAAATAAATTAATGGGGGAATACGCGGGAATGTGGGACTGTCGATTTGAAACTAATATGGCAGTATCTGACAAAAGCATAACTTAGACCTTGGATAACTTTATGAAACATGAATATGATCAAAATAGACAGGAAATTAAGTGAGAAAAGCAGGCAAGAAAACAAGAATTTCAATTAAAATGGGTGAGGGGATTCTCTCTGTCTCTCTTTCTGTGTGTGTGTGTGTGTGTGTGTGTGTGTGTGAGAGGGGGGGGGGGGGGGGGGGGGGCTAGGGGGGTGTAGGTGGGTGGGTTTGCATGAGCGCGTGTGTGTGGGTGTGCACGTGCAAAAAAAAAAGAGTAGACAATTCCCATGAAAAAAAAATCCCTAAAAAAGATGTCTTAGCCTTAACAATGATACAAAGGAATAATATCCACAACATGTATGTGCAGTATATTTACAACCGCCATGCCATATTTTCTCCCAGTCGCATTGCTTCGCCATTATATTGTCGACCACCATCCAATATGGCGACCATCACCAGCTGTCTTCTGAATATCTAATATCCCTGGATGCTGCTGCTGATAACACATCAGAGCCCATACAACAGGATGATACAGTTTGCAGCATTTACCTGCAGAATGAAGAAAGAAATTGCACCAATTTTGACTGTGTGCATTTACAGCCTAATTGCATGTTATTTGAGGTACACAATGCATTCTTTAATTCTTGAAACGATGCCGATAAAGGGTGCAGTTTATGTGATTTTGGCCTGAGGTTGACACGTTAACCAGACTATCCATATTGGTTGGTAAAATGATGCTGAGCCAATGCGTGTATGGTGTTAATGGGTGCAGATAAATGCATGATGAGAGAGTGCACAGCACTGCAGCATAATGCAGTGGCAATGGCTTCCTTCATTGACATAGCATCACAACACAGCACAATACACCCACAGACACACAACACACAGACTGAGACAGAGGAAGATAATCTCACACTCTAAACAAACACATGCACTTTGCAATGAATGCCAGATTGTTTGTGGTGTAGATGTGCAATGATGAAGCAAAAGGGAAAGAACACACTGCATGCCTCACACCCCCCATACCCCACGACGAACACACTGCCTCCCGCATCCCAGCATACCGACCTGTGGGTGACTCGATGCCCGCCGATGCGTACCCGGAGGCGGCCGGTGATGGGGAGGACGAAGTGGGGGGGATGATGGATCCGCCGCTGCTAGAAGTGCTTGCAGCCTTGGGGCATTTCTTAGATGATTTCTTCTCCTTCATCCAGGGGAACTCGTGTGCCAGCGGACCCGCCGAGGTGGCCGTGGCCGAGGCAGGGGCCTGGCCAGGCGGGCAGGGCTGCTGAGCGGCTCGGTGGTGCGTCTGGAGGCCATTAGTGGCGGAGGTTCTCCGGTTCTGCTGGCTCCTAGCTGCCGGTCTCGGCTGGCTGGCTATGCAGGGGCTGAGGCTGGGGATGGTGTGCTCGAAGGGAGGCGGAATTACTGTCGACTCCTTGATTGATGAAGTTTGAAATGACTCCAGGACGGCGGGGAAGGACGTCAGGCACTCTGCTAGGGACGGCTGGCTGTTTATAAAACCGATCTCCCTCTCGAATTCAAAATTCATAGCTCCCTCAATCCGGTTTCACCCTCAAACGGCGAGACCCCGAACAATCCCTTCCCCAAAATAAAAAAAAATACAAAACACATACACACGCACACACGCACACGCGCACGCACACA
Organism: Genypterus blacodes; assembly: GCF_046128005.1. Classification (NCBI taxonomy): domain Eukaryota; kingdom Metazoa; phylum Chordata; class Actinopteri; order Ophidiiformes; family Ophidiidae; genus Genypterus; species Genypterus blacodes. The sequence continues at coordinate 3,137,386 of NW_027466835.1, forward strand.
ATATGGCTTCGTTAAAAAAAGAAAAGGAAAAAGAAAAAATGCAGGAGCGTGTAGGCTCTCGACCGCAACGGCGTAAATGCGGTGGCTATATAATAATTGTGTATATTGGTGATATTACTAGCGTATGGGGACCTGGGTAGGCTAAACTGAAGAACTATGGGGCGAAATTGCAGCCAATTCCTGGTCACGTGAGCCAAATGAACCAATAAGGAGCCCGGGCCTGGTGGCGGTGTGGGAAGCAGCATTATTTTTCCAACAAATGCTGTGGTGAAAAAAAGGCTATATCACAGGATATGTGCTATTGTTTTGTCTTTACGGGGGGTAAATTCCGGGGAGAAAAGACCCGACGACGTCCGTTTGCCATGTGCGCTGTGTGGGCGGCGGGTCGACGCATCCTGGCCCGGTTTTTACGCACGAACAATAGAGCATCTCTCGGACATTTTCGGTCCTCTGGGTGATGTAATGACAGTCAACAGTGGGTGAACGGAGCTGGTCAGGACCGTTTACAATATGGCTCCTCCGACAAAAAAAAAATGTTTACAGCAGTCAGATCATTAATCTTATAAAGTGTGACAGGGACGAAAAATCCCCAACTTAGGAAACTTGGAGAGTGTTTTAGATGGCGCAGTAGCTCAGGAGGAGAGGATGATGAAGGTATATACTCAGTGCAGGCGAAGGTGAAGCAGATTGGCTTGTACAGTGTAATGCAGGGAGACAAAGTATTAAACTATAAGGCAGTTGGAAGAGAGGCAGAGGGATGAGCCTGCATGACTGGTGTGTAAGTGGCATTTTTATATTTTATTTAAGTGTTATATTCAAGTGTATGTGTGTGTGTGTGTGTGTGTGTGTGTGTGTGTGTGTGTGTGTGTGTGTGTGTGTGTGTGTGTGCGTGTGTGTGCGTGTATGTCTGTGTGTGGATTGATAAATAGAGATAGATAGATAGATAGATAGATAGATAGATAGATAGATAGATAGATAGATAGATAGATAGATAGATAGATAGATAGATAGATAGATAGGTAGAAAGATAGATAGAAAGATAGATAGATAGATAGATAGATAGATAGATAGATAGATAGATAGATAGATAGATAGATAGATAGATAGATAGATAGATAGATAGATAGATAGATAGATAGATAGATAGATAGATAGATAGATAGATAGATATTGTTATCCTATATATGGGTCAAATGGTTGAAAGTCCGCCGTTCAAGCGTCTCCCCCACTCTCTCCCTCTCTCTCTATCTATCTACCCATCCCTTTCTGACACACACACACACACACACACAACCACACACTCGCTCTCTCTCCTGTGTTAAAAATTCTCGGTGTGTTTACGGAGAGAGTTCACAGTGAGGTCGCTCCGTGCAAATGGGAGTGAGGGAGTCTTGCAAGGCTCCGCGTTAATAGTAAAAAATAATCACAGCCAAGATATTAATGCTAATCATAAGTGAGAATGTGCTGAGTTGCTTTCAGACAGAACACGGCAGACATGTGGATTTCTATAAATATCCGGGATTGTGGAGTTTTGTTGTTACTATTTTGGGGAGGGCCCGAGGAGCTCCGAATGGGAAAAAAGAAGTGAGGTGATCAATCTTTCTCTCGCTGCAAAGAGCCTGACAGCAGCTCCCCCTCTCTCCCCAAATAACGACAAAACATCCCCTCTCTCCCTCTTCACTTCTCTCAACGGGTAGCTCCACGATTCGCCATGATTTCTCTAAATCAGAGCCTCTTTTACACACGGCGAGCGCGCCGCCCAACCGCATTTGGAAACGTCACACGAGTCAAAAACTCAGCAGAAATCTTTTCCACGTTATCTATTTTTAAAGAAATGACTCAGCTGCCAGGCACAAATTGAAGTAGACTATTTACCCTCCTCCCCTCTCTCCGTTCCCATGGCATTTGTAGCCCCCGGCTCCGAAAAACAGACAGAAAAGCTGGAATATGTGTGGGAGTTGAGGCCATTGAGCCCAGCAGAAAGCGGAGGGAGTGAGTAGGCCGAGAAAGACACAGACCAGCCAAAACACACAGACAAGCTGCTCAGTGACTGACTGACTCCCAGCATCAGAACACACAGCTACAACTGCTTTCATTTCTTTCAACCTCTTTTCATTTTCGAAATGCAGTCGAAAATCTTACATTTCTTCCTAACTTGTTGGAACAGTATATTTGAAGTCTTGGTGGAGGGCTGAAGCTACTTTACAAGTGGATTGGCTGACTGAAGATGCGGATTTGAGAATTATTTTATTTTATTTTATTTTATTTTATTTTATTTTATTTTATTTTATTTTATTTTATTTTATTTTATTTTCAACTGATTCAGTGAAATGACTGAAAGACTGAAGGATCTTATAATTGACCGAGTATATTCATTTTTATTATTATTGATGTTATTAATACGTATTTTCAAGTACTATTACTGTAGCAGTATTAGTCCTAAATCATCCTTTACCTCCATCTTATCATCGGTCTTATCGACAGCATAACTTTCCACTTTTGACTTAGATGGATTATTGAAACTTGTTTCCTTCCAAATCCTGAAACCTGAAGTGTTGCAGCAAGATTGTTTTGAAGTTCAGCCATAGTTACCGCTGGGGCGTCGTGTGTGTGCGCGCGTGTGTGTGCTGAAGTTGAGCCATCCCTGGGTCTCTTTTTACGAGGCAATAAATTAGATCCAATCTCTCCTTATTGGTGTTTTTATTGTCTGTTAGTCCAACGGAGATGTAAAGGGAAGTATGTTCGTTTTTTATGGGAGGGTGATTTATGTCGCAAGTTTTATGCCGCTCTCATGGCGCGCGCGTGTTGGGGAGTGGAAGGGAGGGGGTCACGTGATCGGTCCAAGGCGCAGGCCTCAGGGCTTTTTTTCTGTTTCTGGTTCTGTGCGTGTATGTGTGTGTGTGTGTGTGTGTGTGTGTGTGTGTGTGTGTGTGTGTGTGTGTGTGTGTGTGTGTGTGTGTGAGAGAGAGAGAGAGAGAGAGAGAGAGACGAGCAAGGGTGTAAAGGGGGGGAAGACAAAACATAAATGCAGAAAACTGTACAATAACTTTAGAGGAACTATTCAAGCTTTCCAAAATGCAGCCTCATTGTTTTCGTAGATCCCTCTGCTAATGTGACGAGTACATGCCGGACTGTGTTCACACGGTCAGGCTCTGGTCTGTTTCTGTTGGAGATTCTGACCTGTAAGAGTTCTCTTCCCTCACACAACTTAATGTTTCCCAGCTCACCCTGGTCTATCCAAACCTCATTAGTAAAATGTGTAGGTGGTCAAGATTTGGTGCCCCAGAGCTCTCACTTGGCTAAACACACCTGATAAGCTAATCAAGTATGGATGGAGCAGAGAGAACTTATACATACACAGTGGGTTTCTTGGGTAGTGAAGATGAACCAAGATGACAGATCTTCAGGTCAGGCAAGTTTTCTTTTAGTTCTGTCCCTATATAACTCCTTGTTCCTGGTTTCTAAAAGTGGCTCATGCGCCTCACCGGTTCTCAGGCAGCTTCTCTTGGGGCTACTGTCCTCTCTTGAAAAAAGTAAAGTTGCTTACTCTAGCTTCTATGACTGAGCATCAAAACTGGAAAAAATTAAGAAACCTCAGTCCAGCTAGCAAAAGTAAAAGTAATCAATTATTGATACAGTTACATATGTAATTTGACAAAGGGGGAATAGATAAACATAAGCTCTGTACTTTCCTCTCCAGCCATCAGGGAATGGCCGGGTGCAGCTGCCACTCGAGCTCGGAGGCTCACTGCCCTGCTCACCAGCTGTTAAAATTAAGGCATTTCCATTCACCACACCTGTGTTATCCAAATCCCCACAGACAAGACAGGGGGAAAGGGAAATGTATACATCTAAACATATATTCTGACCACGCCTACCACCACCTACCATCTAAACTGCAATTTACCGTCTAGATTACTCCCAATTTAGTGATTTTATTAGTCGTCTTGTTTGATAGTAACACATTAATGACCTTCTCCGACAATGTAAGACATGAATTTCACGTAAATATAATCTTACATCTGATCTTCTCAGTCAGAAAGGAGAGAGGAGAGGAGTTATAGAAGGGTGAAGAACAAAGCAGGGAAGAGGAGAACCCAGAGGGAGAGACAGAGAAAGACAGAGCGGCAAAGCAGGAAATGACTGACAGAGAGGAGGGGATGAAGAACTGAGAGTGATAAAGAACAGTGGGAGAGGTAGATCGAGCCTAGGAGAGATGTTAGGGTGATCCAGAGACACATTGACATTCTTTTCCAAAACTCTTTTTAAATGTTTGCAATTTGGCATTTGCAGCCATCTTAAGATTTCATGATCTCATCTCAGATCTTTATCAGATCTTTAGCGTCTCTCTCTTGAGTTCACTTATGTGCCACAAGTTTTGTTGCAACTACAGCTTTAGCGCACTCACTCCCTAAAAGCAACATTTCATATAGGAATCATGGCAACGGCAGGATTAATGTTTATACTGGAAATCATCACAGAATGTACAGTATCAGAAATTGTGTTGCAAAAACCAATTCCATCCATTCCAATAGTCTGCTGAGGATCAGCTTGGATTTCTTTCAAGACTAAGCTTAGGCCTTAGTCTAACCATATGATCATACATGTGGTCTGACTTGTATTGTGATATGATAAGGACACATCTACCGAGAAGCTGAGACCATCACCTGCCTTGTTGCCCTGATCATTATGTTAATAAAGTTATTTTGGAGCTTTGTATTCTTCCTGCATTGTGACATCACAATGCAGGAAGAATACAAATCACAAGAGGGATTTTTCATGTGTGGTGCCAGACAACAGATTTATCTGCGTAATGCAACCTATGCTACCTGGTGTTAAACCTTTTACTCTAAATGATCTTTGCTAAACAGATTGTGTAGGTTTAGGTAAAAACAAATGATGACATTTTAACAATATAATGTTTTAGGTCCAGTTGAGGAAAGACTTGCAAAACACTGACTATAGACTGACTATAAATCTGAATAACATAACATTTTATTAAAGAATTGTTTGACAGACAACTCTCTCAACAAGGAAAGAAAAAGGAGCTACAAAGGACAAAGAAAGAAAGTTGATTTCTTTAAAAAGACGTTTTTCCAGCTAATAGTTTGTCTAAATTTTCTGACTATGCATGGACGAGTTTCCAGTTCCCATCCTAGCCTTTTTCCCTGTACAAGCCAAGACATTTATGTACAAGGGTCATTATAGGAACATAAAAACTACTTATTTTCCTCTAAAATACAAGAACTAAAAAAATCGAGCTTCCGTACAATAGACAAGAAGAAACACAACAATTTTTTTCTTTCATAACAGGTAAATACTAAAAAAGTACATTTTTTTTCTTGATATAAATACATGAAGGATAAATAATAATACAAAACAGAAAGTCTTTTTAAACTGACTATAACAAATAAATATTTATATATGAATGTTCACTTGAACACACATTGGCGAAAGACACTTTGATTGGAGGGTCTTCCGTCTTCAAAATAAGATTTTATTATTATTTTTTCACCTTTAACCATCAAAATGTAAACTCTAAGTGCAACAATGATGCCCGGATGTGAAAAGCGTTTTTGTAAATCTGCATTTGAAAAACCACACCGCAGGTTTATTTCTAGAACATCAGTGAGTGCAGTCTGGGTATAATGACACACAGACCTGAGCTCTCCAAACAGCTGCATATACATTACATTCAGAGAGAGACTGTGTACCAATGTGTCCTTCTGTAATTGAGGACATTCAAGTTACCAAATCCTTAATATTTGTGTCATTGATCGTTTATTGATCAAATTTTGCGACCTTCACTGTGAGGCCTCCCCAGCTGACCTCACTGACATGTCCAAAAAAAGAACTGCAGTTGTTTTAAAAATGTGCGTTACAAATCAGCTACGTATCCCGAGACATGCATTTTGTTCAAATATATACCCTGTATCCACGTTAAAAAGTCAAGATGTGTGAGAACAAAACAAAACAATATAAAATGTGGACTTTTCTGGATTAGGTGTCCGCTAACAGTCAGTGAACCCTTCCATAATGATAGAGAGGAGGAGAGAAAGAGAGAGAGGGGAGAGAAAGGGGGGAGGGAGAGAGAGAGAGGGGAGAGAGAGGGAGAGAGAGAGAGGAGAGAGAGGGTGGGGGGCAATGTCAAATATAAACAGTGTTCTCCACACTTTACCCTGTGTCGATGATGTGCTAAAATAACAACCATAAAAATTTCTCTTCCATGTCCTCACGTGTGTTTGTTTGAACATGTCTACAGCCGGCACAGCCCGGCTATGGATGTGTATCAACGTAAGAACTCGCTCAGCATTTCTGTGTGTGTGTACGACTGTGACATGCTTGCGAATTTTAGCACACGTGTCCGTAGAATCTAATCTTAGCTTTTGAGCTCAAAGCCTTGTAGCCTTTAAGCTCAAAGTTTCTTCAACCCTGTTCAAGTGATGGGAGGGGTGTTGAGTGTGTGCATGGTGATGGATGTGTCGGGGTGCTCTGTGGGGGATTGTGGGAAATTTTTGCCTCCCTCAGAAGCCATGTGCTACTGCCACAGACAGGAGACAGACGGTTAGTAGTGAGTGAGACAGTCTGAACGGAGCAAGAAAAGTACAGCAAGAGGCAAAAGGAGACAAGGAAAGAGAGCAATCCAGTGGTTTATACTTGCTTTGAACAGCCAAGTATATGTGTGTGTGTGTGTGTGTAACACAGAGAGAGGGAGAGAGAGGGGAATCAGTGGAAGAAGAGTGCAGCCAGCTGAAGCCATACATTTCTCTTCTCCCTCTCTCTTTGGCTGATGAAGAGGCAGAGTCGTGCACATAGCTCAGCTCAGCTGACAACAACATGTGTTTCCTAGAGTGGAAGGGAGTCCACCGACATCAATCTAACTACCTTGTTAAACGGTCATTAAAATCTCCCATTTACCACACAGGAAGGCTGAGTGGGACGTTTTATAAGAACAATTCTGAACCACACACTCGCTCTGTCACCTTGCCTTACTGATGTTTACCTGCACGGCACAACCTGCATCATGCTGACATACACTAACTCTGCAACTGTGAAATACAGTTGACCACTGAATATAGACAGGTAATTCTTTATTTTTAGTGTTTTTATCAAAAGCTGACCACCCACTAATCACTGGTGCACATCATATATGCTATTATGCCATATAAGTCCCAATGTCTCTGCACCAGTGTCATCATTTGTTCACATTCTTTTGTTCTGTCTCTACCTCCAGCTGAACCATGCTTTCATATGTTAACTCACAGTACATTGCACGCCCTTGTCGTGGCCCTGGGACCAAACAAACGTGAAAACGAAAAAATACCAAATAGGTTTCATGGTAAAATGCTAGGCAATTTTAGGTAAACTGAACGGATGCTTCTAAAAGGAACACAGACGCTCTTCTCAGTGAGGATGTTTATGCTGATGAGTTGTCATTTTGTTGTCTTATGAACTTTTTGGCAGTGGGAAGAGGTCCATAATTTCTCTGAGACGATGGACATGATCTCTCTTTAGTGAATTTAAATGAAGTGAAAAACTTCACTTTCACGTGTACAGTGAAAGCTCGAGCCCTATCCTATTCATTTAGGTCGCTGATGGATACAGTGTAGTGTGTGAATGTGAGTCCGCTTTCTGGACACTGGACAAACCAATGGATTGCTCCTTTCTGTCTCCTTTTCTCTCTCATGCCAACCCATTGCAACAGTTAAGTCCCCACATATGAGTTAGTTTGTTAGTGAATCACGTCATGTTGTCGTCTTCACTATTTCTTACGTCGTTTGCATTTGTTCCAAACCTGCTACAGGTGAGTGAGCTTGGGTGCTTCCTGGATTCTGCCCTGAGTCGAGGTGTGGTGCGCCGACAGCTCGGTATATGTTGCGTGCGTGGGGGGGTCACAGGGGCCCGGGGGGCCCCCTCCACCCACATGGTGCTGGTTGGCGCCCGACATTGGCCCTGCGCCATTGTAGTCCATGGTTTGGTGATGGGATGGCGTGGGGCCGAGGTGGTTTAGCCCATACATGGAGGGCCCTGAGCCAGGCATGGGCTCCACATAGCTGCCACCACCAACGTAGACTGGACTGGCCTGCATATTGGTGGGTGTCCCATAGCCGGCACTGTTAGCCTGCACCAGGCCATGGTGGGGATGGGGGTCGCCATAATCTGGGTCTGGGGCACCATACTTCTGCTGGGAGGGACAGCCCTTCATGGGGACATTGGGGTAGGCAGTGGACATGGAGTAAGAGACGCCCTGATGGGGTTTACCAAAGGACGGTGGCGATGGGGCGTCATAGCCCGCCCCGCCTCCCCCACCTCCTACCATGGGGTGCATGGAGTTGAGGAAGCTGGCAGAGGACTGCATGGGCAGGGGTGGGGAGCCGGTTGGGGACGGCCCTCCAGAGCTGGAGCTCAGGCCTTTGGACTTCTGGTCCTTCTTGTACTTCATGCGTCGGTTCTGGAACCAGATTTTGATCTGTCGTTCTGACAGGTTGAGCAGGTTGGCCATCTCCACACGCCGCGGCCTACACAGATATCGGTTGAAGTGGAACTCCTTCTCTAGCTCAACCAGCTGGGCACTGGTGTACGCTGTACGAGCTCGCTTAGATGATGCGGAGGAGCTGCTGGTTGGACTCTTCTCCCCACCACTACCACTCTCGGCTCCTCCTGATGCTGTAAAGAGAAGAGAGGAAGGAGGCAATGAAAACAACAACAATGCGTTTGTGATTAAAATCACCAAAGAATTGAAATTGTGGTAATTAAGATAGATTGGGAGACCAAAGCAAATAGTTGACAAGAGAGAAACATGAGTGCAGATAATCCAAGAAACAGGTAAGGAGTAAAAAAATGAATGTTTAAGGAAGGAAAAATGAGAGCGGGGGCGGGAGAGACACAGGGAGAGAGAGAGAGAGAATAAAACACAATTAGGCTGCTTGGAGGAGGAAATTGAAAGCATTCAGGTTCTTAATAAAGTGAATAGGGGTCCAGCCAGGCCAGCCGACTTATCCCTTGATATTAGTTGTCAACACTTCATGACGGTGGCAGTTATTAAGTGATGGGGGCCCTGGTACTGCCCTAGAGAAGCTAAATTGCATCATGGCATGACATACCCCCATAGCAACTGCCACTGCAGCAGCAGAAGGAGGACCCAGGTTGAGGTTGACCCACAAACACTTCAATCAGTTCTCTGGGAAAACTCAAGCTTTTGTTCACCTTTATAACAACAAAGACGCACTGCAACTGCACATGCGGTCAGAGCAGGGAGGACATTGCAAACCTGCTCAAAGACACAACCAGCTAGAGGCCTAAACATAGGTAGTCCTGTTGAAGGGCCATCTTATTAAACCCTGCCACCATGTTGCTGTTGCACCTGAGGCTGGCTTCTGAAAAAACTTGTATTTACATCTTTCATCATCATCTCTTTGGTGCCTTTACCTTTCCTACTTTACCTGCCATGATTTGATTCCACTCTCATTTGTGTTAAATGAATTTCATGACCCTCAGGCCTGTAGTCTGTGAAAATAATCCTGCTGCACAATTCAACACACACAGGAATCAATCTCATTGCACCTGCTGCCTGAGTTATATATAGGATACTTCTCATATCATATATGACTGGACTATACTGAAAGAGAACAACAACAATAACCCAACCCTGACAACAAATTCAAAATATTCTAATTGTGTTCATGGATCATTTCATTGGAAAATAATGCCAAATTGTCTCTGCAAGGTTATCAATTTGACTGACATATGCCACACAAATAATGTACATTATCTCTGTTAATGTATAGACAATTTGCAAATCTATAACATCTGAGTGCCCTTGACTCAGCATGAAGGCTGAGCGGGTTTTTACAATTTTACTGGCAGATAATTTTCCACTCTGTAATAAACAGCACCACTATACAAAAGCATCTCCAACCATCTCTCTCTGCTATCTGTTATGATTGCTATCACTGCTTTCAAACATTTCAGCACCGCAGTGTACATTTCAAACCAAGCACAAATACACTACGCCCATGTGTGCATCCTAACGGCCTCTTTGCAATCAACAGCCATCAAACTGTTTATGTTGTAAAGAGCTCAAGCTTTCCTTGGCAATCATGACATTCAAATTCATGCTGCTGTTATAATCTGTCTATCCTCAGGAGGTGCAAGATGCAGCATATCAGAGAAGAAGAGGAAGAAGAGTCGGGGGAGGGAAGGAAGAAGGGCAAGGTGAAGCCATGTAAAGGAAAATAAAAACAAAGAATTGAGGCAGTGGAAACTAAAGCCAGTGTCCTATAAGAGACATTTAAGTGTACATTTAAGTTCCCTCACTACTGATGTGTAAGTACACTCGGATTATAGCTTTTAATTCATTTCATTCTGATTTCTTTATACTCCAATTGTTTTCTGCTTCTTTTTCACTGATCATGCTGACTCTGATCTTTTCGCAGGAGTCTTAAGTTGTAGCCGGTCTGTGATTGCATCAGGCCAGCCTATTAAAACACAACACGCAGACCAGAATAGATGGAGGACAGCAGCTGCATTTCAGCCTGGAACATGCGCTTCAAATGAAAGAAAGCTTATACAGTGAGACCACAACGGAAATTTACTCATATGCTGTGGCAAAATAAAATCTGGGTAAGATGACTGACATGAGCAATATGGAATTATACAAAAAATAATAATAATTGTGACCTTCTGACCCCGACTGTCCTTGCACTCACTTCCAGCCATCATTGACCCGACTTTGTTACAGGTTTACAAACTAATTTCTAGGTCAAAGTTCCGTCTGACTGGACTTGATACAAGGAAGTATCAGTTTATGGTGGAAAGGATATCCACCTCATCTCCTTTTCCCTTTCTTCAAAAATAAAAAAAATTCTCCCCACGTGTGTCATATCTCATCAAAAAGAATGTAAACACTGGTCTAAGGATTCAAACTACTGTAAAGATGGCTTTGGTATGAAGTCCCTCTGTTTAGGACAGTCAAGCAAATTGTGGACAAGTACAAATGTTAATAAGGTTAAACTCACTTTCACGTTGTACTTTATCTTTTCTGTGCATTTAACAGTTGCCATAGAGGCAGTATAAGATAAACTTTGACAATTGTAGAACAATTTCTCAGCGGCAGACAAATATTTACTAACTTGCCTATGTGGTGATTTCCCAGTGTGAAGTGGCATTGTTAACCAATTTATCTGCAATAATCTGACCTGTTTAAACGCTCCGGGGATCAGGGGTTTGAAAGCCAATGCTGATAAGAAAGGTGAGGAAAGAGAAAAGAAAGAAGCTAATGGAGAAGGGAAACTGAAGGCAGCATGTGGAGGTCAGTACAGGGGAGCCATGCACGGAAAAGGGGGGACAGCGGGGAGCAAAGTGAGGTAATGAGAGAGACAGGGATGAAAACGTGCTGCTGGGCCGTGGTGCTGCTCTGCTGCTCGGCAGGGAACATCAAAACAGAGACAGACACACTGACAGACAGAGACAGGTGTAATCCAACACACCATTTCCAGAGTTGTTATTGTTGGGTGAACAGTTTTTCTGCTTAGTCGCCTGTCGGGACTCTTTCATCCAGGGAAAGATCTGCTTGGCCAAGGCTGGATTAGGTGGCAGTGAGGAGGAGGAAGATGTGGAGGAGGATGTGGAGGAGGAGGAGTTGGAGGACTTATTGGGGCCTGATTTAGTGACAGTGGAGGACCCAGCACTGCCCCCCGGCTGCTGAGCACCGGTATTGCCGTTGCTCGGATTGGGGGGAAGCGGTGGGGACACCTGGGATCCCGGGTGATGCTCGGGTGGCAGGCTGGGCCGCATGCAGCTGCCATTCATCTCCTTGGTTTTGGCTAGCTGCTGCTGTTGGTGGCCACCATTACCACCCAGCGACTGTAAAGAGCAGGCCGACCGCTGGTAGGAATCCACGTCCAGATGGGTCGTAGACTGGAACGCCGGCTGGTGGTGGGACACTGGGACCGGGGCATCGTAACCTCCGAAGCCATTGGCGGCTGCTGCTGCCGCCGCTGCCGCCGCCGCCCCCTGCACCTGGTAAGAGGTGTAGCCACCGAAAAGCGTCGAGGAGTTGTCGTAGTACGTCGTTTTCTGCATTTCTGAGAGAAGTGGCGGCCTCTTCTTGTGCTCCGGTCCTTGTTGAGAGCCACTGCCGGAAGACCATTTGGCACCGGGGGTCACGTGACGGTGTCTCTCCAACGGCCCCCTGCAATCTGACCTAAAAGGTTACGGGAGACAGAATAAAGAAATGAGAGAGATAAATCCATCTTCCGCCGATGAAAGGCGCCATGACATGAATAGAAACCGCTGCTTTTCTTTCCTCACCACACACCCTCCCCCCTCCATTACCCCTCCATCACCCCGCCCTCCCGAGCGCAACGCGCGGCCTGCAGATGTTCCGGTGTAGGGGGCACAAGGAGGGCAAAACGTGATCTGTCCTCGCACATGCACACACACACACACACGATCCCAGGCGCACACACAAGCACACGCAATGGCGTCCAGTGTCTCCCAGTATCTTCAAAATATTTGGTATATTTTGAAGATACTTGATTTATTATTATTATTATCATTATCATTATCATTATCATTATCATTATCATTATCATTATCATTATTATTATCATTATTATTATTATTATTATTATTATTATTATTATTATCGCTAACAAGGGAACCCTGGATGAAGACTCCGCCTCCGGTGTTTGAATTACAAATTAAAAAATAAAATCTATTGTATTTTCATTATAACACTTAAAAGGTGAGACATTAATATTTATTCAAAGCTAATTTCGTTCAGGGGGATTACGTGTGTATCAGCGTGTCTGGTGTTATTCCGGTTGAACGTGACATTTTAGTTGTGTAATGGCGGCGGTGAATGTGGCCTTTCCTTTGTGACTGATGTAGGTAGCCTATTTCTGTCAACCCCTGCCTTCCACGTATGATTTAAAGTATTCCGTCTGCTCTGCTGTTACCTCACTTATAGCAGAGAAGCCTGTCACACTGCTGAATCACATGCGACAGGGTATGCATAGGATTGTATTGGTGCAGCAGATGAGATGAAGCACTTGGAAACATAAATAATAAATAATAATAAGAAATAATGGATATCACAAACAGTTGGGGATATTTTCTAATGAATTACTTCTGTAGAAAAATGTGTTTCTAGGATGTGGGTAGTACTCAAGAACGCCTCACTATTGTAGAGTGAATCATTTTTTTGGGAATGTATCTTGTTGACTATACTCTGATCGAAATACGGTTTGTGTTGGAGAATAGTGCTGATGGCAGCCGACGTCTACTCGCCTGGATCACGGTAAGAGATGTGTGGGAACAGAAACCGGAGAGAAAAGGGGATACAGAGAAGAAAGGGGGGAACCGTGTGTTCAGACAAAAGAGACAAAAATAGATAGATAGATAGATAGATAGATAGATAGATAGATAGATAGATAGATAGATAGATAGATAGATAGAAAGAAAAGAAAAGACGAAAGAAAGAAAGAAAGAAAGAAAGAGAGAGAGAGAGAAAGAAGCTCCACGAGCCAGTGATCCATTAGGGTCGCTCGGCCAGAGTGTGCTATCATGGCCCCTTCAGGGAAAAGAGAGAGACAACAGCAACATGAGCCCTGGTAGACTCCCTATCTGCGCTGAGGCGGGGTGGGCCTGTGGTCGAGGCCCGGCTGACAGGCGCGAGAGAGCACCTGGCATTCATTTCTCTTTTGCAGATAAAACGTTTAACGGGGAAGAAGAAGAGAAGAAGCGAGAGGGAAGCGGATCAAACCGAACCACTGCACTCGCTATGTGCTTTGCAGCTGCCGGTTCATCACACATCAGTTATTATGAATTAAATCCACGGATCACACAGAGCGTACGATTCTATTCTTCAAATATTTGCAATTAGCAACCCGTTTGGTAATACGGGCGCATTAAATCGACTCTGTATCGTTGTGAGGATAAACAGTGAATAGAAAGAAAAGGCCACGACAGAGTCCATGTGACCCACTTAAGCTATTAGATCATACAGGAAATGACGCCGATGTATTGGGTTAAAATTGTGCTACTTTGTGATACAGGAAAAATAATAGTGATTGAGACGATGCATGCTAGCACACGACCGAAAAGATACATGCATCTACAACTACATGACCCATGTGTTTACACAGGCACGCTAAAAAGGGAAATAAACGGAACGCAGCGCGGTAAGGTTTCATTATATATGTGTGTGTGTGTCTGCGTGCGTGTGTATAAATAAATATTCTTTTGTATATATATTCCTTTTTAGACAATCCAGCCCTGGACCAGCTCTCGGCACGTCACACATGTCATCCATTTATCTTTCTGCTAGACAAGCCGGAATCCTAATTATTTACTCTGAGGAATTGTCCCAGGGAGAGAGAGAGAGACAGAGAGAGTGAGCGAGAGAGAGAGGGGGAGAGAGAGAGAGAGAGAGAGAGAGAGAGAGAGAGAGAGAGAGAGAGAGAGAGGCAGTGGCAGTGAGTGTAGGAGGAATATGTTATTAAATCATATCGCTGTTTCGCCATTAAACGGGACACGTAATGTCTCTGCCCCTGGCTTGTAGGTCTACAGCTTAATACAATCACCAACTTTACTAGACGCCTCCCTGTATAATCCACTTATACCCACACAGAAACAGCCACCCAAACAAAAACACCGGAGACACACACACACACACACGCACACGCGCACAACACACACACACACACAGAGGAGGGGTCTGCCTGAGTGTCCAGTGTCTGTGTTTTATCCTGGGATATAAAGTTACAAATGGCGCCTGCCATGAAGAGCTGTGCAGGCAGAGTAAGAGAAAGAGAGAATGCATTAACTTGGACTCAACGTATTCCTCATCCCATTAACAGAGAGGGGTGTCTACAAACAAGGGACCGGCCTGATCAGCTAGATGCTGCTCATCTGTTCATGGCCTCCGTTTAAGATAGAGACGCCACCCGGGGCCTCTATGTATGAATTAAAATATAATATCGAAATATATTTGGTAAGAATTAAAATAAATGTCAGATATTAGCGAAATAATAACGCGGAGACCGTTGGGAAGGAAAAAATATAAACACCAGGGACAAGTGGATCATCCATAACGGAAAAATGGTTGGCCAGTGCTTTGTAAATAAATAGCCATTAGTGAGGAGGAGGAATGGGCAGGATATGAGGAGGGAAGAGAAGGGAAGGAAACGGAAAGAGATGGGAGGAAGGGGGCTGTTTGCGGCGGTTACAGCAGCTTCAAGCATTGTGAACTCTTCTTGAACCGAGATTCAAGTCATACGGGCCATAAATCACCGAGCCAGCCACTCCGCCGTTCACAACCTGCACGGCGGTCAAACACACTGCATATCTGGGTAGTTGCTCGAGCTCGGGCAGCGCCGCCTGGGCCGCCCGCCGGTGGCCGGTGATGCTCCTTACCTTCCTCAGCCCCGGTGGTCCCGGTCCAGTCCGGCGCGGACACAGTAACACCGCATCACAGATTAGTCCTCGCGCACGTTCACTAGGTAATCAATAACAATAATAAATAAATAAAAATCACGAATCTGGTCGCTTTCTCTGTGTTTTCTTCTCTCCTCCTCCTCCTTTCTTCTTCTTCTCCTCTCCGGTACAACAGCGAGCCTCGCGCTCTGTCTCCACACCAGCTCGGTAGCTCGCGACCACCGCCACCACAACAACAACACCACCTCCTGCCAGCAGCAGCAGCAGCAGCAGCAGCGCACCGAGCTGCGCTAGGGCGGCGTACCGGACGCGGTGTGGCATGAACGGCGGGCCGAGGAGCGGGGAAGCCGGCGGGAGTCGAGGCTGAAGAATAGGAAAACTGGCGGAATTCGCGCGTCGGTTTCGGCGTATGTAGGCTACAAGGCAGGCAAGCTAGCGCACGAGCTGAACGCGCTTACCGGGGAGCCTGCCTGCTGCTGCTGCCTGCTCACCCCCCACCCCACCCCCCCATCCCCCGCCACCCACCTCCCTCCACCACCACCCTCCGCCCCAGCACCAGCTCTGCCTGCACCGCCACTGGGCGATAACAATGGCCTCAAATTTCTCCCCTTTTTAGCCTCTGTCGTTCACACAGCCAGCCAGCCGACGAGCGCGTCAGTCAGACATCAGCAGACCCAAGTGAGGCGCGGGTTCGCCATGAAATGTCACCCCATTGCATTTCTACATGCTTGCTCGTCCTTTCTTCCCTTCTCCCCTGTCTCCCCGGATCTCCTGCCCCCCTCTCTCTGTCTCCCTCCTTCCCCTCGGTGTTTCGGCTCTGTGTTGCCGCCTCGCCTCGCCTCGGTCTCGGCTTTAGAGGTGTTTATGTTTCACGGTAGAAGCAGTGGTGGTAGGAACACACCGGTATTCTGAGTTACTGACAACAGGCCGCACAGATCACAGATCACCATCAACCACCTCAGCGCCATTCACACATTATGATCATGTCACCGACTGCTGGAGCAACAGACTAGTATTCACCATTGGCATATAGATCTTTAACTTCTCTCTTTGGCTATTTTCAGCAAAATGCCTTAATTTTGACACACAGCTATATAAGACAATAGTACTTTTCATGGTTCATCCTTGAAAAAACAGAAATGTACCAAGAAAATAATTAATCCACAGTGTTGCTGTTTTTGTACTATGGATACTTACAGGTATAAGTAGTCCTACATATGAATATTCTGCCTCTACATTTCAACCTGTTAGTGTTTAGTTTAGTAGAGTTTAGTTCCAATTAAAACGATCCAACATTAGGCAACAATACAAAGCAAAACTGTTGTGGCGTAATTAATCTCTAATAACAACATTATAAAGAGACTTTGAAGAAGATGTTTCTGTTATCTTAAGTTCCTTCGTGTCTCTCATAGCTGCCCCAGTGATTCAGTCTTATATTGTCTGTAAGGCTGTTTTATGACTTTAACCAGACACTGTTGACTGTCGATGGGCACACACAGATTTGTTTTGGATCTATCTATCTATCTATCTATCTACATATCTATCTATCTATCTATCTATCTCTCTTGCTCTCTCACCACCTCGCCCCCCCCCCCCCCCCCCCCCCAACACACACATCCAACATGACTCCTCCATGTCTCCGAGCAAAAACAGAATTGTGCACCATATTGTTTAAGTTTCAACACCTTGTGACACCCCCCCCCCCCTCCCCCTCCCACACACCCTTCCACCCCCAGGCTGCATCCAAGGTAAGTAAAAGGAAAATGGACAGGGGTGGGGTGGGGGCCGCAGTGCAAAGAAGCTGTAGTGGTAAAAGGTACACAGACCATTGAGAGACCAAAGGCAAATTCGACCAAAATTGGGAAAATAAAGACAAGAAGCACCTTTAGCAGAGCTCTAACACTGCTTAAAGTGTGTGTGCCTTCAAACCCATGGGCCAGGTTATGGAACAAGCTCAATGTGTTCCCACTCCTGCCACTGATTTGACTTAAAACCCCCACGAGGTAAAAATTATCAAAATAATCTTGAAGAAGAGAGGCAAAGAAGCTTTACTTTATGTTTAGAGATTGAAAAAAATAAAAGGTGACAAAATGCTCATAAACATACACAGAGAGGTGAGACCACAGTGGGAATAAAAGTATGAAGATGTCTTTAGCAACTCTCTCTCTCTCTCTCTCCCTCTCTCTCTCTCTCTCTCTCTCTCTCTCTCTCTCTCTCTCTCTCTCTCTCTCCCTCCTTCTTCTCTCGATACTTCTCGCTCACCCACTTCCCCCTCTCTCTATTTTTATTATTCAGGACGTTACCCCTGTCGTTTATGGCTACGCAAGATTTATGAGTTCTCTCGCACCCAGCAGAGAACGTGTGTGTGTGTCTGTCTGTGTGTGTGCGTGGGTGTGTGTGTGTGTGTAAACAGCCCAACTTTAAAACAGATAGCATTGGCTGTGGGCTGCTGAAGTGAGAGGATGAGCTCCGTGCAGGTGGAAGGTGGGAGCCAGAAATGTGTCCGTGTGCAACTTTCCTTTCAAAGCGGCTTTATGGCGAACTGAGGAATCTGCTAACTGCTGCTCAAACCGTGATTACTTATTAACCAAAGCACTAATCGGCTGTTTTGTGTTTTTTGTCACTGGGCAGCAGAGTGGGAAGAAGAGTGCGTGTGAAGAAGACCTTTGGATTTAGGCGTATGGAGCGACTTGCAAAGACGCAGTGGAGCACTTCTTCCTTATTTGTCTTGGATGTCGGACGCGCATGGACGCGGCTCCGCGCTGCACGCTGCTGAGGCGCGGATATTGCGTTTCGGGCGTGAACCTCCTGCCTCACAGAACCGTGGAGAGAGATCCTCTTTCCAAAATAAGCGTTTTTCCTCTTTTAACCGCGCAGGACTTCAGGCGTGTAGGCCTGGGAGGATGACATTAAGGAATTTCCTCTGGGATTGTAGACATTCCCGCACACAGTTTCACTTATGTGTGGCTGCAAATGTTGCTTGAATACATATTAGCGCAAACAGCTGGATTATGATGATCCTCCTCCTCCTCATTTTGCACATTTATAATTGCGTTTTATTTATGAGAGCGTCGCTGCTGCCAATGTTTTTGATTCCATGGCTTTCACTCCTGCAGTGTTAACATCAGTGTGACCGTTTGTGTTATTAATCCAACTAATGCTGCTTTAATTAGTGTCTTATAAAATGATAAGCAGAGCCGCACCTCCTGCACGGCGAAGCGACAATGAGAGGCGGGAACACACTGCCCTTCATACCTACACACCGGATTACATTACATTAACATGAGCCATAGCGTAATATTGTATTCCACACACACACATACACCCACACACACATACACACAGAGTACAAATGCATTTCATTCAGTCAAATCAGTAATTTCCACCAAATTTCACTGGGGGAAATATATATAATTTAAAACAAATCTTCATCTATAAAACATGTCCTTTCTCCCCATCAGCCACAAGTCTGAGCTTTGCCGGAGGCTACATGATGAAATTGTATCGTGTGAAATGTCCAATACAGCATATTATTGATTTGCAATGTAATTAATAGCGTGACGTAATGCTATTACATTTCTAATGCAATTAAACAATTTATTTCCAGTCCTTAAGCCATTTTTTGTGACGACGTCTGATGAGATAGACGTGAGCGTTGCAAGTCACCTTCTCTACAAAATATAAACTCCAGCTAATTAAATAAATTTAAAAAGAAAATATTTCCTGATTTGTTTTTCCTATTTCATCACTGCCTTTTTAATAGACACTGTTTTGTCGTGGAATTTACAGAAATCGCCAAATCCATGTGTGTGTGGGTGTGTGTGTGTGTGTGAGAGAGAGAGAGTGTGTGTGCGCGTGTGAGTGAGAGAGAGAGAGAGAGAGGGAGAGAAATAAACGTTGAATTGACTCACCGAGAGAGTTTCTCTTATTTTTTGTTGTATTGACAGATGAAAAATGCTTCCAGAAATCTCCTAGGAACTGCAGAATGAAGGAAGAAAAGAGGAAGGGAAGGGGAGAGGGCGTGAAGAAGAGAAATGTGGAAATAAAGAGAGATATGCACATTAAACAAAGGTCAAATCTGATAAAGAACACAGAGCTCTTACAGTTCTAATCGAACCTGTTAGAGGACAGCAGCCGCCGCTGACAGCTATCAGTGACCTTAAATTATTCCCGGTGAAATTCCGGAATAAATATAATAAGAGCAGAGAGACAGGGGAGGGGTGGAGAGGATCTTAGATCTTATTGATTTTCATGATCATATTACAGATGCTATCATTTCCATGCTTTTCTCCGGGTTTTACATACGGGAGGGTGAAATCTGATCTGACTTGCTCGCTGTGTAGAAGGTTTATAAAATTAGCGAGAGAAAACGCGGTTCCTTTCCATTAGTAAGAGAGAGAGAGAAAGAGAGAAAGAGAGAGAGAGTGAGAGGGAGAGAGGGGTAACTAAAACTAAAATGCACATTTATAAAAAATGGAAATGGAAACGGTGTCTATAAGCATAACGACGACACGCTACAAATGAACAAAACAATAAAAAAGAGAACACGGCCTCATACAAACTACAATAAATAAGAATCGATCTTTCAAACATCTTACTAACACTCTACTAAATATTGTAATAAAACATCACTTGCACCCTGCTGGGAAAAATAAATTCGATATAGATTTAGAAAACAGAAAACTATCCCTGGGACGCTTGAATGTACAGACGCCATACAGCTGCCAGAATGTGAAACCTCCACGTGGATTTAAAAGCGATACATTTCCGGGCAATAGCAAACATTCACAAATCTTAAACTGGTCTACAAAAACCTCACAGTGTGATGTTACAGCGCCAAACGGCCCGAACACCATATAAATGAGAGGCAAACGGGAAGGAGAAGCGGCCCCATAAGGCGAACAGCTGTTTCCCAGCGGCTGTGCATCCACGCACACAACTATAAATAACCTCAGCATTATTCACAAAATACAACACGCAGCTCGGGCAAATCCAGTGTGAGGGCCCGGGCACTCTCATCCGGAGCGGCCAGAGAGAGAGAGAGAGGAGTCGAGCGGCAACGGGAGCAGCCGAACGCCTCCCGTGTTGTATAAGCGGAAAATCCATCCACCGCTGTGCTGGTGCACATAGTGGTGTAAAGGTTAGCTGTATACTGGTGTAAGAGTATCCAGAGCATCCAGAGGCAGAGAGCAGCTCTCCCTGTTGTTGTTGCTGTTGTTGCATAAAGTGCCGGAATAAAATAGTTGGCGCACTCTGCTTCTGTGTTTCTGCTCCTGACAGCTTCTCCCAAACACATAAATCAAAGCAAGGATTCCCCGACCTCCCCGCACAACCATCCTACACCACCACCACCACCACCACCAGCATTACTGCTACTGCAGCAATAAACTTATTTATTCTCCCAGTCAAAGCACTCACGCACAGCTCTGGCTGCCTTCCATCCCCACAGCAGCACCGACCGGGGTTTCCTCCCTGCGTCCCCCCCTCAGCCCGCGGGGTTACTGGCAAATTTTGGAGCCACGGAGCAGGAGTGGACTAGTCTAAAGTTGCCCAGAAAGTGATGCAGAGGCCGACTAGCTTAGCCAGCTAGCCTGTGGGCCGAAACAAAAGAGGGAGGCCGCCTCCACAGCTCCAGAACAGCTGATGAGCCAGTTTTGGAGTGGAAGGGGAGGCTGAGAGCATGGGGGCATTTCGGAGGGAATCAGGCTCCTGCTGGAACTGAAGTGTCCCCAATCCAAACCAAACAATGCAGAATCGTGCTTTCCTCGGGTAGAAAGGAACAAAATTACTGGTAACAGCGAGAGCAGCAGCATTAGTGTTGCTGCACTGCATGGAAGCAGCAAAGGGTGTGTGGGAGCATAATTGAACAAAATGCATATTAAGTGGGTGAACAGCTGGTTCAGGCTCCAGGGGGATGGATGGATGGATGGACGGATGGATGGATGTTGTAGCTACACTGCTGCAGTTTTGCTCCAAAGTCTCCCAAACTTTATCATGCCTCTGCTCTGTTATCTGTGCCTGGGCTGGTGGTGCTGTCACTGGCTTGCCTCAGTCCGTAACACACACATGAGCACATCACCGCTTCACTATGCATGCTGTAATGTTATTAAGGTTTACTTGGGGTTATGACACAGCTTTGGTGTTTGATTCCGGGTGATTTCACAGGTAATATGTGAAAATTAAAGGCCTGCAACAATTTCAGAGCATTAATAATAGTATTAAATATTTATTGACTTCTTTAAAAGTTCTTTCTTCTTCCTCAAAAGTATCTAGTAATACTACATGGAGTTCACACAGCAGAGCAGCACACAAGTCTCCAAAACTGACCTTTCACCCAGAAGAGCAATAACTCAGTGCTTAATGATCAACCAGCAGGGAAAGTGCTCCAGAATTCCCTTTTAATGTATTATTTTATGGTTTAATCCATAACCCTGTAACCTCTTCACCCAGACAGGATTTAGAGGCTCTGGACGACCTGGTTTAACTTTAAAACCCCAAACCCCTTTACTGCTGTTAATGTGGAACTGCAGCTGCTTGGTTACAGTTAAGAAAACATTATCACCTTATAGGCACTTAATGTAACCCCGCAATGCCTCCACAGCAAAATAACTACATTTATAGGAGCAAAGGAACCAGTGTCAAAAGAAGATTACGTGATAATTATACTGCATTTACTTATTTAAAAGACTGTTTGATATTAAGAGCATTTAAGAGTGTTCATTTTATTTAGTTTAGTTTGAACCACAAAATAAAATATGACATCAATCTTTATAAATTAGCTTTGTTCCTTGTGGTCAAATAGTTTCCTGTAGTTACATTTCTTCACAAAATAAGTTCACTCTTAAATGTGCAAAAAAACATTCATACTGAAAACAATTGTTGCTACAAACATTAAAAACATTATGTTGAAGATATTTGCACAATATTTTGAATGTATGTTGAGAATGTTCACTGTGAAAATGTTGTTTTCCTGCAGTTATTAAGAATAATGACAACTGATCAAAACAAGTTGAAGGCTACACAGTGATCATGCTCTGTTAGATCAAAAATGGATGCTGACTTGCTTCATAGTAGGAACGATAGGAAGGGAACGCACACACTCTCTCTCTGTTGAAACCTGCATGTCAGCTATTTCTATACGAAACTAAGGGTCACCCTAATGGCCCAGTCCATGATTGGTGTGTAGCACTGCTTCTTCATTGGATCCACATGGTTCACATAATGGAAGCATGAAAACAAGTGAGAGAGCTCCAGGTCTCATGGACTACAGCTGCAACACCAGCCTTACGGGCTATGTTAGCCTGGCTAGAATGTACAAAAAATTACATCACTTGTGGGCCTACTATGAGTTATTTTTATTTGATTTAGAAATGTTGATCTTTGTAAAATATAAAGATCACAATTTTCGGAAAAAAGGATGGAAATGGGACTTCCGGGTTCCCCAAATGAAGATAACCCAGACTGTCCACTGAGTGGTGCTGCTGCTGCCGCTGTCGACTAGCGTTGACTGAAACGCACAGCACCAAAGCGAACACAGTCAGAGCATATTAGCATGCATGTGAACCCTTAGATTATACAGCCTTAAATACAGAGAATTGATTTCTAAAAAGTTTTTTAATGCGACTTTAATCACTAAATCAAAGTTATTCTACTCAGAGTAACAGTTATGTGATTAGAAAATTGTTCTATTGAGGGAGTGTGCTACCCTGACATGGAGACTCGCCTCACACTGTGACTGTGCAGCATGTGCACCCGGACTACAGCAGTATCTATCCATGTATGACAAAATCCAACTCTGTCAACTTTACCCATTTTCGTGTCTCAGATTTTTGACCTTTTAGGCCCGCCATCACCAGCCATCACCAGCCATCACCAGCCATCACCAGTCACCACCAGCCATCATCATGAGCCTAATGATCAGTCAGTGTCCCTGCTCTTTTCTTTCGAAAAGGAGCTTTTCATCAGCTCCATTCTGTTATTTCCGTCGCCTTAAAGTGTAATGAAGTTGAACGGCCATCCAGCATGATCACCCCACACCACTGACACGGCCACACCAAATGGGCAAGTGACGACAAATCTCGCTCTGCAACACATTTCATCTCTTCCACTCCTACTCTGGCTGGATGACACACAAGTTTCAACACTTTTTTTCAGAACGCAGATATGTTGTGCAGAGAGAAAGAGAGAGAGCGAGAGAGAGAGAGAGAGAGAGAGGGAGAGACATATGATCTCCCATGTCCCCCTGGCATATGCTCCTCCTGTAAAGGGTTTATGGCTTGTTGGACATGGTGACTTTCTGAACACTGACTGCTTGTGTGTACTTGTGTAAATTATACATAAAACCGTCTGTTCACTCATCCTTGTGAAAAATCGAGAATTTGTATACAAATCTGTTGCTCCTAGCCGAAGCTGTGGGCCTGAGCACAAAAGCTGTGTTTGTCCCGTTCAGGCCACAGGCAGAAGCTGAAAATGTCTTTGCTAAAGTCTTGGTCTAGGACACTGAAAGCAAACTTGCTTCACTCGCAAACAGATTTCACATCCAGTTTCTGGCTATGCAACCACTGTGATTATAAGACTAAGATACAAAATCTCTTTTTGTGAGACATGATGCCATGATGCTTTTGTATGGCTCAGTTTGAAAGCTGCCACCAAATACCTTATAACATGTGATCATGTGTTGCATTGTGTTATCTTAGGCTACATTATCTCAACTTATCTTTTTGATTGAGCCACCATTTATTTCCAATATCTAGCCTCTTCTCTCTTGCTGCAGGCAGGGTCACCCATCTGCCTGAATTACTCACCCCTGTGTCACCAATAGTCCTGAACCAGAAACTCCTGCCATCAGCTCCTTCCTTTGACAGAGAGTTAATCTTTATCAGAGATGCTAATCTTTAACCTCCAACTCAAAGGAAGCCCTGACACCAGGAGAGAGAGAGAGAGAGAGGTGGGAGGTGGGGGGGTAAAGGATGGGTGTGTTGGGAGGGTAAGCAGAAGGGAAGTGGGGTGGGGGTCAATTTGCCCTTTCTGCTCTCAGACCACGAAAAGTGCCAAGCTCACCAAGTCTGTCAGGAATTCGGAGAACTGCAGCGTGTGTGTGTGTGTGTGTGTGTGTGTGTGTGTGTGTGTGTGTGTGTGTGTGTGTGTGTGTGTCAGACTGAAGATGGAAGACAGTGGGTAGGAACAGAAAATGTTTGAGCTTGAATTTCTGGCTCTGCTGTGTTAAGTTATTAAAATAAAGCAGATAACAATAATATATATATTGCATGTTGAAACATTTGAGGTTACCTTGAGACAAGATGGAAAAGATGCTTGTAACATCTAATGTTTCTGAATATTAAATGCTTTTAGGTAAAGCGGTTAATTTGATTGCTCTTCTACTTAGACGACTACTTGAGGATGCAGCAATCATGTGCTAACCTGCATTATCAAACTCTGCGTCATGGGCAGGAAATACATTGATGATATTGTGACATTCTTTGTTGAAATTAATAAGATCAAATTACATAAACACACAGATATGGGATGCAGGTTATCTACAAAGTGTAAACTGTGTATGCCGTACTGTATGCCATTACTGACAACAATGTTTTGTACAAAAAATACTACAAGTTGACAGAAATCGGTATATATGCACGCATGCAGCTCTCACACTCATACTCACAGAGTACTAT
>NW_027466835.1:3167500-3200000 GCF_046128005.1 Genypterus blacodes
TAATCAGTCTTATCTGTATGCAGGTATGATGCGTTTAAACGAGGTGGGAAATAGTTATATGTTCACATCTCGTTTGTATATTAAAAGCAAGGGTCCATTACTGATCTAAAGCACAAACATGTTAAAGGAATGGAAGCAGTTGTGATATACAGCCGAGGCACGCGTCCATTACACGGAGGGTCGTAAGGCGCAATTCTATCTAGCTCCTGCGTGGGAGAAGAACACAGATACCGAACAATATGTCTGCCAGTCTCAGCAGTGAATGTGAGTAAGAGGGTGTGTGTCAGGCGTGTGTGTCGAGCTTGTCTTTGTCGATAAGCAATAAGTAAACATGTATTGTTCTGATTATTGAAAACATTGTTCCGTTTAAAACTTTGAATCGATCACACCGTTTCTAACATGCGTGTTTTAGTACATTTCAGAGCCAGATGTGTGTGTGTGTGTGCTGAGATATTATTATTATTATCATCCGCGTTCATTCACTGAATAGATAATACGCAGCGGAAAATTCTATTCTTTAGCATCAATGAAATGCACGCGATTAAATTCATCATTAAAGTTACGATGATCTAGCCGTAAACAGAGACGTGAGAGCGGTGATGTCATAACGAGCTGCTCCTGCTGCTGTCATTGTCCTGTCGCAGCTTTCGCCAAAAACGTTAATTTCCAAATTAAAGGAAATCTGTGTGTTTCATAGTGGGGTTACATCTCTAGGTTGCAAATGGTTGTGAATAGGAAGAGTGTGTAGTCGTGGGCGCGCAGGAGTGTATTGCAGCCTGTAAAGCAGCAGCAGCAGCGGTAATGGATGTCAGACAGGGAGTAATATCATTTCTCAACACAGTTTCAAATATTTGAGTTATTTCAGCAGGGTGTGATCTGGGCCTATCTGCACACACACAACACACTCCACAGTGGACACATGACCGGGATAAGATAAGATACACCGACTGCTTCTGATGGCGTGTTCGCTCCTCAGTCAGGAGTGTGTGTGTGTGTGTGTAGGATCGAGCCTCTCTCCTTCTGTAGTCCGGACCGGGGGGAATATTTCAGACACACGCTTGTCACCCAAATCAGATATGAGACCGATAAATATATAAATATATATATTCATACACCCAGTGAAATCTGTAAATATATATGAAAAACACCCCTCCCCCCTCTCTCCGTCCATATAAATGAGGCGGAATATTGTTTTTGACACAGCGGCGAGCAGCAGGAACAGACATTTTGAAAAGCGCTGCCTCTTGCTGCTACCGCCATTAATATGTGATGGGGAGCTGCGGTGCTGATTGAATTTGGTTAGGCTAAGGTTTACAGAATAGCAGCAACGGCCGAGTGTGTGTGTGCGTGTCTCTGTGTGTGTGTGTGTTTGCTCAGGAGCCATCCATTAAAATGTAATAGGAAAACAGATAGAGATCCATCCACCGCAGCAGGAAGTACCGCCCACATAGGTAAATATTAAAGGTAATACATATATGATAATACTCCTTGCATTCATATCATTCCTGTGCACTAGTATGATTATTGTTGTTGTTGTTGTTGTTTATCTGCTATTGCAAGTTGGTGTTTAGAGCAAATAAATAATTAAAAATAATACCCCCCACCTCCCGTCTTTGTCTCTTGATTCTGTAAACATTACGTAACTGCTCTTTAAACATTCTGTATACAATATTATGCTACCAGCTGGTGGCATAATTGGTGGCACCAAAACAACACACACGCCATATAGTACATATACTGTCGTGAGTTATGAGGTAAACCGATCATATTACCTGACACACACACACACACACACACCCACCCACCCCCCCACCCCCCACACACACACACACTTTGCTCCACTTGCTACTATTGGACGGGGCTGCAAAATGGCAACACAGCCAATTGAAAATGTGTCACCGAGTCCATTCCGTTTGATCTGCGGTAAAGCCGCGCCAAAGGGGGGCCAAATGTAAAGAAGGAGAAATGAAACAGAGCTTCATTTAGCGACGCGTAAGAATTCCAACACATAAACGAGTGAAAACAAAACACACAAAAAGCGGAGTAGTGGAAAACTCCCATCCCTACTTCTGCGAGGAGAGATTGAGCACAAGCAGGCACACTGAGTGCTGACATGAATAATAGTGATCATCTCCATTCCAGCAAAAGTATCCAAAGAAAACATATTGCAAAAAAAAAACGCTTTGGAAACAAATCTTAAACTATAACTGTATAATTTTATGCGTACAGTGAATTGGGTGATAAAGGACCCACGGGTGCCTCGGGTGCCGTATATCAATATACGATGACGCTGTTGCAGTATATACAGTATGCAAATATATACAATTAAGTTCATATGAGTCTGGATTCAACGTAATAAAGCCAATTACGTGTGTTGAAGAAAGCTAAAAGTTTCATATTTTTATATTCTAAAAAGTTGCAGAGGCGCATGATTCGAACCGGCGCCAATCGCGTCGTCACAGCCTCTTGGACTCACTGGAACCTGCCTGCCGGAGAAACAGATGAGCTTTTCCTGACCGGCAGGACTTCTTTATGAGATTTCATGGCGGCCGAGGCGTGCCCGGTGTGCCAAATTTAAACAAATCTCCAGTTAATTGGTCGCCGCAGTAATTCAAGACCCGGAGCTACGCCAGGCACCGTCACTGAGCAGAGCAGAGAGACGCGGAGTGATATGTGAGGGAATGGAGGGAAGGCAGGCAGACGGAGAAGGAAGGAGCAGGAAGAGGAGAAAGGCTGGGAACAGAGAGAGGGAAGAAGAGGAGGAGATGCCGCGGAACGCTTCCTTCCTTCCTCCACTTCCTCTTCCTTTCTCCTTACGGTGCATGATCGGAACACCGAGCGTCATTTTCCCCCGCCGTCTCCCCGCAGCAGCAGAGGCAAAAAACATGATTTATCGCGGGCAGCACCATAAACAACAGCACTCCTTCACAAACGCACAATGGCAGCCGCGGCCGCACGCTGACACCCTGCCTCACTATAAATCAAGAGAAGTAGCTGGCTGGGGGAAGAAAAAAAAAGAAGAGAGAGGGAGAGAGAGGGAGAGGGAGAGAGAGAGAAGGATGGACAGAGAGGCAGGCAGATAGAGAGAGATGTAGGGGCAGACAAGAGGTGATGGGAGAAAGATGGAGAAGAATATCCAAGTGCTTCTTAAAATATAAACAGCCGTCGGCTAACATTGCATTGCTCTGTGGTTTGCAGGCTGCGCGGCTGCACCGCTCCAACCTATAAACAATGGCTGATGATGATGATGGGTGGGGGGGTGATGTGTAAACAACACGACATCAACACACAGGATGGAAGCAAACACGGCGGAAGATTGGTATTTCTGGACATATTTACCACGGTGTTAAAATAGCCTATGATTCACTGACAAGGACGCGGGCGAAGGCAGCGCTGCAGCGTAGAAGAAGAAGAAGAAGAAGAAGAAGTAGAAGAGGAGGAAGAAGAAGAAGAAGTGTGGCTTTCCCCCCATGCAGTTCCTTCCTTCCGCAATACTCACAGTGTCCACAACGACCCGCAAGACGCACACCCGTCCAAATTTGTTTTATTGCAGCCTCCTTCTCTCTTTTCTCTTCCTCTCTCTCTTCCTCTCTCTCTCTCTCTCTCGGCGTTTCTTGGTGTCTCCACTTCTCCCCCCTCTCCTCTCTCTCTCTCTCTCCCCCCTCTCTCTCCCTCTCGCTTTCTCCACCGCTATAGGGGGGCTTGTATTTTTTTAAGGACAGTTGAATTTTCAACGTCACACACACAGACACACACACACGCGCACACACGCGCGCGCGCACACACTCCAGAGCAGCACCACGTTTTGCCGTTATATTCTTGACAAATATATATCTGTTCTGCATCCTCTGCATTAATTATTTAATGAATCACGTGGCGTTTTGAGGGGGGGGGGGGGGGGGGGGGTCCGCGTCCCATCCGGACCCGAGCGAGCATGCGGTGTGTGATGTGATGGACTCGTGTACATCTTTGTTCGAGTAAAATGATATAGAAGAAAACACCAGTGAGAAACTCTCAGGCCGACCTTTCAACCTTTTCAGTATGTGTGTGATAAAGTGTGTGTTCGAGATAGAAACAGAATTATGACAGAAAGAGAGAGAGGGAGAGAGAGAGAGGGAGAGAGAGAGAGAGGCCGATAAAAGATGATTGTCACCGACTATGTTCGTTTTTAAAAAATGACTCCCCGCATCAGAGGCTTTCTCCGTTATTCCTCACTGTCACCTCTTCCTCAGCGCGCCGTTACTCGACAGAACAGGAGAGGGAATTCCTCGGGCTGTGTTATATTTCACTGTGTTACACCGCAGAATTATTCCACGCTAACGGTGCGCGGCTGGGGGGCATATTTCACTGGAACGCGGTGAATCACGGCGCCGTTTATTTCTCTTATTTGGTGACATTTTCATGCGTCCCTGAGCTGAGCTAAAACACCGATCAGCTCAGAAGGATCCAAGACAACGGCGTGTGTGTGTCTGTGGGGGAGGAAATAGGTCGGAATTGTTCGTGTGCCAATTGCAAGTTCACGTTCGAAACGAAAAGTGAGAGTTGGTAATAATATTTAGACCGCTGGAGAGAGAAACTGAGATATTTATTATTTATCTCTCTGCATAATCCTGTTGTTCATTTAGAAAAACGAAACGCTAATTTGAGGAGAGGAGAGGTGTAGAAAAGACAGACAGAGGGTTTGGGACAAGGGGAGAGACAGAAAGGAGTAAGAAAGAGAGAGACATGTCCCCCCGCGGTGCAGGGCCGCAACAATGGGGCGCAGGAATCCTCGCGGCTCTCTGTCTCCTGGCAGAACAATGGAGGTCCAGGGCTCAACACACACACACACACAAATACACACACAGCTAGTAGGCTAGGCTAACGAGAAACACTTCAAGGTCAAACAAAAAGGCCGCACACTCCTTAAGACTCGCAGTTGGTCTCTCTTCAAAGGAACACGGAGACATGTCCATAAAAACCTGCACACCTCACTGATATGTTACATTCATATTTGACTAAGTTATATTGAATGGCTGTGGAGAAAAGTAGCTGTTTATTCTCAAATGTAATTATCTGGAATAGGTGGTTGGTACAGCGCAGATGCTCTCAGGTTGGACTAGAATTTGCAAATATATGTATGAAGATAATGAGCGTGGAGGAGAAACAAAGTTGGTGAGTCCCGCATAGCGCAGCAGCTTTCTGTCCTCTTTAATAGACAACAAACATGCGCTGCCTCATGCAATGTTGATTTGTCGCGGCGTTTCTTTGAGATTTTCAACACAACAAGATTGAAATCAAACATTTGCAGTGGTGATGATGACGCTTGTAATGACGGCCATAAATAATTGCAATCACAGTCTGAAACAACAGCACAACAAGATAGGTAGCGGCTGAGACCAAAGCAACGCGAGATCAGCTCCGAAAGCATCCACAATGTTACAAATCAACGTGAAACTATTTTTTTTAAAGAATAAAGAACTACATCGATCGTTGAACAGGAAACATCAGTGAGAGATGGACAACTTGGCCAGACCACTTTGTATTAATTCTGTGCGTGAACATTCCGCAAACGCGATTAGGCAAAAAAAGCAATATAAACTGAAATTTCTTCTAATCAAATGTTTTATGATCAAAGACATTGCAAGTCACCAATCTGGACCATTATTTTTAATAATGTATTATTATTATTATTATTATTATTATTATTATTATTATTATTATTATTATTATTATTATTATTATTATTATTATTATTATTATTATTGTTATTATTATGTAATGGCAGCCTGGCTCTTTGGGTTCTTGGTGGTCTCCCAGTCCGTGATGGATTAAGACAGCGAGAATCTTCCTCCTTGTTAATGATTAACTGGGCTTGGAACAAAAAAGAAAAAGAGAGAATCTCAAAATGTCTTTTTGTTCACATGTAGAGACCAAAGAATTAAACTGTCTGAGTGATTCAGTAGTAAAACTATTATTCCGAGGTAGAAGAGCAGTTATTATTATTTTTATTATTATTATTATCATTCTTCTGATTGTTATTATTATTGTTTTTTATTATTATTTTTATTATTACATAATGTTTGCTAGATTCATCTGAGAGGAAGAGAGAGATTGATTTACCAAGCCCGGATGTCTCGCCTTTTACTGTGGCTCGTAAATCTGTCTCGAGACGGCAGCACGCGCACAAGCGGTTTTTGAAATATATTCTTCTGCTGCGCTAGACGTGAGGTCCCAGGCCCCCCTCACCCAGCCCCCCCCCCCCCCCCCCCCCCTCCCTGCCTTCCGCCTGTTACCGGACTATATAGGAGAGATGTCCCAGGCTGGTCTCTCCATATGGGCCAGCCTGGAGAAGTCCCCCCTTCCCTACCCCCAGACCCTGACCCGGTACTTGTGTCTTTCTGTGTCCCTCGAATCGAGATCAATAACCAATAAATAAGGATATCGCCAGTCAAAATCCTACTCTAAGCACGGATCCCCTAATTTACTATTCTTTTTTAAATAATGAAAGGAACCCTAACCCGTTATTGACATTCAAATCTATTGTGGATCCTTGCAGGCTGTGTGTACTGTAAACATCACCGAGACCGTGTTCTTCGATGTCACACACGTCAGGATCAATAATCGCTGAGTAATGTTAAAACAGACTTTACAAAGCAGTTGAGGGAGCACAGTCGAGTTATAGCTCAATTATACCTCAGCTGTTTGTGCATTTATAGTTTGCATATTGCTCTTTTAACGGAGGGATCTTCAAGCTCTCCGTTATAACCCCCGGTAACGGCCTGATGTGTGTGTGCGTTTGTATGTTTGTGTGTGTGTCTGAGCCGCAGTGTTTGGGGGGAATTGTCCCTTTTAAACTGATGCATATGTGTTTAATCTTTGGTGATTAGTGTGGTTGGTACTGTTGTAAACTACACTTTGGGAATAAAAGCACTGATCTCAATCATTTGAAGTATTTCGAAAATGAATCATTCTATTTATATTATATGATCCACTAACTATCACAAAGCGTCTATGGTTGCGGGGGAGTGAAAACAAAAATTAAGATTGAAATCAGATTGTTCATTTACTTTTATTTTGTACGTTTTCCTTTAAATTCCTTTAAAATTTCACAACACACGAACGTGACGGGGACCAGCAAACCGTTTGTGCCATCAAGAGAAAACGAGAGAGAAGAATTGGAATGCTCTCAATCTGGCCGCATGATTTGCAGGGCTTCTTTTCTCTCCCGCATATTGTTTTTAACATCTTAATCGTAATTCGCATCCCAGATTTAGAGAGCAGCGTAAGAACCGCGGAACCTCTGGGTTGCCGTTTATATTCCAGATAAGAGCGGTCAGCGCGCCCACTTCGTTAGGGTATTGATAAGTGATCGGTAATGCGGCGGGTAGAGTGGGGGAGAACGTCTGTTTAATACCTCCGTATCAATAGACTGCAGCACAGGCCGAATGTCCCGCCATTAGTCAACCGGGCCTCTTCATCACTCAAACGTAACGGATATGAGCGCACACACAGCAGCTTGATTACTGCGGGCCTGCCTCTTTTCACTTTAACGCAGCGTCACCCATAATAACGCATTTACACACACACTCACACATAAACACACAATCACTCGCACATATTATTATTTTTATCTCGTATGTCTCGTTTCTCATTGTCACTTTGGCTTTATGTTGCGTCAGATTTCACAACGTCTGGAATTTATGAGAATTTGAGTTTTCGAAGACAGCCCGCGAGCTACTTAAATTTACAGTTGAGTTTATTATAATGGTTAATAATAAGCTATCACTGCCCTTAAGTCTAATGCTTTATTAGCCAAGGCAGCGGAAATGAATCGCGTGTAGTCTCGTGATGTCGTAACTTGCCAGCTGGACTTTGGCTCTGCCTCTTTAATACTTAATATACGTCTACTTTTAAAGCGCTCGCGCCGGGCTCCCTCGCGCCGGGCTCGCGCGCGTTAAAGCCTGGGAGCCATATATCTCCGGTGACGACCTCCTCCCGCAGCCCACGCGCCGAAAGCCCGCGCGCCTGCACCGTGACCTCCCCGGCTCCTCGCGTTCTCCACCATAATAAATTTCTCCGGCATTGCGGCTGCAACGAGCGCGAGGGAGGAGGGGGGACAAAAAAAAGAAGCGGGAGAGCGATTTGTCTGGCAATTAGTAAACACCGCGAGACACGTGTAGCAACAGTTGTTAGTTGTTTGTTGAGAAAGTTACGTTTTGATATTGTGTATTCGTGTGTCACTGCAGGACAAACACAGCTAGACAGACTGTGTGTGTGTGTGTGTGTGTGTGTGTGTGTGTGTGTGTGTGTGTGTGTGTGTGTG
Source organism: Genypterus blacodes (assembly GCF_046128005.1). NCBI lineage: Eukaryota > Metazoa > Chordata > Actinopteri > Ophidiiformes > Ophidiidae > Genypterus > Genypterus blacodes. The sequence continues at coordinate 3,175,806 of NW_027466835.1, forward strand.
TGTGTGTGTGTGTGTGTGTGTGTGTGTGTGTGTGTGTGAATCCTGGCAGCCTGTGGACTTCCTGTGTAAAGCTGGTGTTGAAACGCGGCTCCATCAGCTGGTCAAAGCCCTCCAAACATCTCAATGACAGCACCAAAGTGTGAGCGGCAGGGCAGAGTGAGAGGAGTGACCCACATCTGCGTGCCTGACCTGCAGTCCCATGTTTCCTTTTAATTCAACATTATCTCAGCGCTAATCCCACTGAGGTTAGACGAGCACGTTTGTTTTTTAGAGGGAGAAAACGAAAGGAGCATCGGCACAAACCGGAAAGAACAAACACAGTGCAGGAGATCAGCATACTTCAAATGGTGAAGTGTGGTTTGACTAAATAAGTGCTCAGCAGGCATTAGTCCAGCAGCAGAGCAGCAGGAGTTTTAATTTAACAAGCGTGTTTTTAATGAACCTGCATGAGCTCAGGGCATAAATTAGATTTACTCCATTCAAGGTTCCAGGCTGAGAAAGTTTGCAAGCTGCTGGCATGGCTGCATAGCACTGGAAATCAATGAATGGAGTCCTGCTAGAATACTGGCAGGGTTAGAGGTTTACTACTCCGGAGCAAGGCATCATGCTGCTCAACTGCAGACAAAAGATGAGGGACAGGGAAGGACCATGGAGAGTTACATCATGACAGACATAATACTTCACGAACTACACCAATAATACAATGAAAATAAATCAAACTATAGATGTAAGGAGACATAAGGACACAGTAGAGTTAACAGCCTGTTCTCACAGTCGTCTTAAGTTGTATAAGGCACTAGTTTGACATTGAACTAAACATACATGATTCAAACAATGCCCCATCTTTAACCATAATAGCCCTGTATATTACCAAAGAGGGTATGTTTTTTTCCCATATGCTTCCTATATCATCTTTGATCTGTGACTATTGGCCAGCAACTGAACATCACATTTTCTATAATTTCTTTGGGTTATAGCAACAGATTCCAAGTCTGATTGGTCCATAAATGTATCAGAGATTATACATATTGATGTGTATTCACCGATTTGTGGATTACTGTGACAAACACATTTGATATCATATAGGAGGACTCACAGGAAGCCCTGGAATTGGGAATTAAAGGAAACAAAACATTGAGCCTCCTTAAAATCATTATGAATTGTCAAAATATTGGCAATATGATTTAAAATCAATAGTGTTATAATGACCTTTGTTATAAAGGCTGCCATAAACAATGGCTCAAACGTTTGATCCCAAGAATTTAAGATTTACACAGTAGATTGATACGGTCAGGGCACATATGAAATCACTTCATCTCCATAACTGATCAGGATTTAGTTTCCATCAGAAAACTATATGGCTGAGGCTTAAATACATGCCCATTGTTAAAGTACCTACCACCTTGATTCATTCAGAGGAGCTCAATATGATTTTTTATTTTATTTTGAATAGCAGTTCAGGTGTAAATGTAATTGTGAGTGAATGTAATTCTAGAAGCTGTTTTGTGGCAGGGAGGTGAAAATATAAATGAAGTCATTTGAGCTTTGAGCTATGCATAATTTTTGCAATCAAGCTCAGCTACGTATGAAGTGATTGACAATTGACTCTTGGTATACTAGGTTTTGTTCGGAGACTTTTTTATTTTGACCCAAAAATTGAGATGAAGATGTGTGGATCTGAACAATGCATTCACCCACATAATGAGGAACAATGGGCCTTGTAGTTTGAGGGAGCGCGTGTATGGCAGAGCTTCTAAATGTGTGTAAATGTATAGTTGTGACTGAAGGGGAATATGTGTGAGCTCATCTTAAACTAAGACCATGTAAATGCAGTATTAACACTCCAAGCAACATTGTCCCATATGCCTTTGTTCCTTTGATTAATCAGTACCTCCACCAAACACACACCGCCACCACCACCCCTCCCAGCTGCAGGTCAGATTACCAGGCTGGAAAATGACCACCAGCCACCGGCCAAATGCTGGTTAGTAATGTTGGCTGGATAACATCACTTTGACACTCACACACTCATAATTCTTCTGTTCTGTATGCTGTATTCTACTGCTTGAGATAAGATGACCTTGTGTGGACGATCAACCATGCATTAATTGGTCGCTATGGTCAGAGCTCCGCCTCAATATTGAACCATGACAGCCAGTCAATGCTGGAGCCGTGTCCCAGTGTTGTAACAGGACGTTTCAGCGAGGCAATCAGAGGTCACATGTGTTTACAGTAAGCTTGCTGCCTGTCCAAACACAAGCCAGCATCACTGCAGCTCTCTGCCTCTCTGCTCACCCTTACACACTGTGTTCACCTTAGGCTCAGTAACAGGCAATTATTCACAACATTACAATTAAGTTGAGTTGTGAAAAAAGTGAATTCATGTAAGCAATGAATTTCTTTTTCCAAATGAAACTTTTAAAATTTAATTTATCCTTTTTATTTATGTTTCTGTCTCAACACCACAACCATTAGGCTTGACTGGCACACTGCAGATAACCTCTGAGGCTGAGCTAACTTGTCTGCCTGCCTTCCTGCCTGTCTGTCTGTCTGTCTGTCTGTCTGTCTGTCTGTCTGTCTGTCTGTCTGCCTGCCTGCCTGCCTGCCTGCCTGCCTGCCTGCATGTCTGTCTGTCTGTCTGTCTGTCTGTTCGCCTGCCTGCCTGCCTGCCTGTCTGTCTGTCTGTCTGTCTGTCTGTCTGTCTGCCTGCCTGCCTGCCTGCCTGCCTGCCTTCCTGCCTGCCTGTCTGTCTGTCTGTCTGTCTGTCTGTCTGTCTGTCTGTCTGTCTGCCTGCCTGCTTGCCTGCCTGCCTGCCTGCCTGCCTGCTTGCCTGCCTGTCTGCATGTCTGTCTGTCTGTCTGTTCGCTTGCCTGCCTGCCTGCCTGTCTGTCTGAAATGTGAATGCTGCGATATGGCCGCCGTGCCCCGGGGTTACAGTGCCCTGAACTCAACCTGTTATGACTAACTGGCCCGGGGGCTCCGGAGGTCTGGAAATGTCCCAGGGAGCGCAGGGTCCACCAGACCAGTGGGGTCAAGGGGTAGAAGGTGGATGTGTGTGTGTGGGTGTGTGGGTGATATCCACGGGTCAGCCTCTGGCTTCAGAGTCAGTGGACCTCATCGGTCAGAAAAACGTGTCCCCTGGTTGAACCCTGTGAGGCCGCAGCTTGGCCATTCCACCATTCCTCTTGCTTGACCATCGATCCCCCCTCCTCCCTTCCTTCTTCTCTCTGCCTATATGCTTCTGCTATTTGTTTCTCTCCGCTGTGCATCGCATCTCGCGTCCCCAGGAGAGGCCGGAACTCTACACCAGAACGGCCGTCCTTCTGTTGTTAATCCCGCGCAGATTGATTTTTGAAGGGGTCAAACCGGGAACCAGCACGATCCTGAGGCCGCCGCTGCTGCTGCTGCTGCTCGGCTCAGCAGATACGCGGGCCTGAGCCGCGATCGTTTGCAGTTCATTTGTAAAGAAGCCTCGCAGATCGTTTGTTTTCGAGCTAAATTGTTTTGGAGCGCAACCGAGAGAGTATCCATTAACCAAGCAAGCCCCCCCCCCCTCGAAACACACACACTTCTTTAATTTTGTCTTCTCTCCCCCCCCTCACCCAAAACACACCCCTCTCTCCAATCGAGCGCCGTATTATTCATATCCCCGTTCGCACCTGGCTGACAACACACACAAACACACACACACACACACACACACACACACACACACACACACACACACACACACACACACACACACACACACACACACACATCCAGTGATTTCTCATTAAAAACACGCAGGCCTAAGCCACAGCAACCTTTTATAACCACGACAATGCAGCCAAGACAAAAATACGTAACAAGCTGCTGAGGCTGAGCCGAGAGTGTTTCAAACTGCGCCATTCTGTCCTACATGTTTGCTGCATTTTCACCGAGAAATCCGAGCCAATGTAGGAATCTGCGTTCATTTGGTTTGGAGCAATGACATCATCGAAAAGCTTCAATTTAAACCATGTCAGCTAAATGTAAACAACAACAACAAGCAGCGGGCCTGACTTGACACCGAGAGGCGCAGAAGTGACACCAGCGCAGGAAAAGGGGCACGCAAACAGATGCACAAACTATTGAGGATACAGAAGCACACACACGTACACACACACACCTCCCAACACAAACACACAGCTCCAAACGTTCTTGCGCTAAAATCAAAGCCCCGCGAGCATCAATGGCGCCTTCTCGTGACCTCGCCAAATGTGCAGGGGGGCAATAAAACCATAAAAACGCCAAACAGGCATCAGAGAGAGAGAGAGAGACAGAGAGGGAGAGAGGGAGAGAGGCAGAGAGACACACAGTCACACAGTGCGGAGGCGAAATTCAATTCCCAGGCCTCTTACCTTACAACACACCACCTCCTGCAGCCTCTGAGCCATCTTCTTCTTCTTCGTCTTCTTCTTCTTCTGCTCCGTGAAGACGCACATGCTGCTTTGTTGGGAGTTTCTTAGGATTTTCTTCACTCCACGGAGTTTTCTAGGGGGTTTCTTTTGGTGGGATACTTGTGTAAAATTAGATTGGGGGGAGGGGGGACGGGGGGTTATGCATGTGTTTCAGTGTGTGTCTGCGTTGGGAGGGGGGAAGGGGGGGGGGGGGTGCATCTCAAGTTGTCTTCCAAGACGACGTCTCTTCTTATTCTTGTCCATCTTTATTCCTCGCCCCCTCTCTCCCTCTCTCTCTCTCCCTCTGTCTCTCCCTCTGTCTCTCTCTCCTGGCAGAAGGGGTCTTGTGTGTGGCTGCTGGATGACAATAGAGAAGAAGAAGGAGAAGACGTGTTTAAAGAAGAACAAGTGATTAATGATTTTTTCTTGTATAATTCCCACATTTTTCTTGAGGTGCCTTCCCCTCTGTCCTGTCCACTAAATAATGGCGGTGAACTTTTTTTTGAGGGAGGGGTGTGCGGGTTGAGGTGTGGATGTGTGTGTGTGTGTGTGTGAGAGGGGGGGGGGGGGATCCGTACAAAATCTGTTTCAATTCAGTGAAGCAGCAGAAGGCCTGTATAATAAAAGAGTCTAAAAAGAATAATCAGGATTTCTCGGTGGATTTTATTGTGCGTTGTGTCACCCGCACGCAAATTCATTTATTTCAGCCATAAAGCTCCGGGGGGTTCTGGGTAATTGCAGAGGTACATATGGGTTGGGCATGTGCCCGAGCGTTTTTGGTGTTGGGGGGGTATAGTGGAAATTTGGACAAAAATATCACCGCCCGAGGTTGTGTGGGTGTGTGTGTGTGTGCGTGTGTGTGCGTGTGTGTGTGTGTTTGGAGCTCTAGTTCCTGAAAACACATTTTGGCTCTGTACAATGAGATGCAGTCGAAGAAAATCTGCTGTTTTTTGGCGCATTGTGTGTGCTCACTGACTTTGTGTGTGTGTGCGTGTGTGTGTGTGTGTGTGTTTGAGGCATGATGCGCGGACACATATAGGTGTTACAGTTTGATAGGAGGCTGTTTTTTGCGCTGCAGGAGCCTTTCATAAATAGGAAGAAAAACAGATAAATGGGCACAGGGAGTCTCTGTGGCAAGAGGCCCGGAGAGAAATCAACCAACAAGTAATAGGGAATCTTCTCCGGGCCGAGGAATGCAGCGCGGACCAATTTGGGGGCCACACTTTTTTGTTTAAAGTTCATTGGGAGGAATGCTATTTTCTCGCCCCCCTCCCCCCGTTGCTCTATATTTTTCAATACCTGCTCTAAGAAAAGAAAATGAAAATTAATACGAGAGCCGCGCCTTACAAAAGAAGCCATTCGTCTTGTTGATTATCTATTTGGTTGTCAGAGTTTGAGCTATGGCGCCGGCCCGCTCCCCTTTTTGTAATATATAAAAAAAAAAACACACACACACACATGCGCCCACAGCACCGCTCCAGAAAACACCGACAGGAAAACTGTTGTGCAAAAATTACACTCATTAAAGCATTAAAAGAACACGAACAGCAAGACTATTTCATTTATTTTCTCTTTAGAGGAAGAGGAGGAGGAGGAGGGGTCCTACAGAGGCTGAATCGGCCCCGGTGCAGCCCGTCTGAGCAGCCGTTAAATTAACGGGAAAACGGGAGTGAGACGGAGGTACGGTTTGTGATTTAAAACGAGATTACAGGATGTAATGTACCAGGATCAGTCATGGCGGGGGCAGATTAATCATCCCGGGCCGTTGATTTCTCAAGACGGGCCTGTTTGAGCTCGGAAGCAAAATCAACACCGAAATTAAATGAAATTATATTCTTTTGGTGCGTGTCTGCTTAAAATACACACTCATCCCCGTTCTACGCTTCGTCTTGAAGGAGGAAGAAGAGGAGGGTTTCATATTTGTAATGTTGTTTTATGGTCCAGGGCTGCTGGAAAGCCAAGGATGTAAAAAATAGAATTCAACCTGAAATTAATCGGCAATGAATCGACTCGATTACAAAACACAATCACGATTGTTAATCGAAAAGACAGTAACACCCCCAAAGAAAGCAGAATCATACCAGAGCAACAGAGAAGAGTGTAGAAAACGCTGCTTTTTCAGCCATTTATTTAAATTTCTATGAACTATTTACAAATAACAGGAAGGTATAGACACTGAGGAGGAAGAAGCAGAGGAAGGAGCAACGTACATAGAGGAGGAGGAGGGGGGTGATACATTTTCAATATCATCATAATCATCATCAACAACAACGTAACGGATCTTTGGAATGTAAATAAAACAATATTAATTCAAAGACGTGTTTGTTCCAGAAAAAAAAAATGTCTGAAAAGTGGCGCGCGGTGAGGAAGAAGAGCAAAAGGAGACAAAGGAAGAGGGAAGAGGAGAGGAAGAGGAGGAATAGATCACCACCTTTCAGACATGCAAACAACACGCTTCCCTTCTCTCTGAATGTCCCCGGCTACAAACAATCGCTTCTTTAAATTACACAATTAATTACATTTGTTTTTAAATTCTCATATACAAGGGGGAAAAGAAAGAATAGCGCTTTTGTATTGCAGGTAATAATAATTATTATAATAACTCGTCACACAATTGCAAAAATATAAAAGCTCCAAAAATGCTGTCACTTCATTAAAACGAGCGAGTGGAATTAAAACAACCGAACAAAAATACAAATAAAAAAATATATAAGTACAACTGAGGTAATAGGTAGTACATTGTATAGTGCTGCGTTAAAAATGTCTCATAGGATTTTTGTACCAGGATTTTGGTTTGGATATATTAGTGTTTTTCTCTGTTCGTCCAGCTTTATAAACCCTGTTTTTATACTTCGTAAAGTAAATGCCTTAATTTAACTTTAATTCTCCTCATTCAGCCTCTCTCAGTCTGCGTTTCCTTGTATACATAGAACATCACAATCAACAAACAAACACACGTTTCGACATATGAGTCATAGAATGCCATTTTTGAAAAATCAACGCTGAATGTAAAAAAAACAACTAGAATAAAAATGTTTCGAAAGCTATATAGATAGATGTGCGTGTATGTGTGTGTGTGCGTGTGTGTAATGAAATAGACCAACAATTAGAATCATCAAACAGAATGGTCTGTTATTCAGGATATTGGGGTGTTTTTATAGTTTATATTTAATTTGAGATCACAATAAGGACGGATGGAGGGATAGAGTGTGCGTGTGTGTGTGTGTTGGAGGGGGGGAGGGGGGGGGGGGGGTAAAAAGAGTAAGAATACCTCTCCTGACGAGTCTCATTTATTTAACTGCGAGGGAGGAAGGGGGGTGGGGTGTAATGGGCAGAGCCGCGGTTCACCCCTTTGCGTTGTACCCGCAGAGTAAACATGACAAATGGGGTCCGAGTTTGGCATGATTAAAGATGAAAACGAGGATCCATCTTCACGAGAGAGAGAAAAAAAAAATCACAGATAGAGGGGGGGAAAAAAAGTAAGCAAGAAGCCACACATACCGGTATACATTATCTTCTGCCTAGCGTCTTCAACTGTCAGAGAGAGAGAGAGGGAGAGAGGGAGAGAGGGAGAGGGGGGGGGGGGGGGGGGAGAGAGAGGGAGAGAGTGAAGGAGAGTATAAAAGCATAAGCAGCCGCATCATTTTCCCAGTTTGTTTAGAGTCTCCTTAAAACCGCCCACTTTGTTCATTTCATTATTTATGAATGGAAAAATCTCTTCTTCGCTCCCTCCCCCATCGGCGCACATCAGGGCCGAGCACACGCCGCTGACACTCATCCCTCCCTCCTTGAACAAAGGCGTTATTCCGGTGCAAAGTGCAGAATCCGGTGTTCCGGCTGTTCCAAGCGCTATTTCCACTTGATCGCTCAGTTTGAGAAACGTGGAGGACAGGGAAGGACAAACAGACAGCCAGGTGGGCCGGGCTATAGGGGTCCGTCTGGCCGATTCTGGGAGCCGGTTAGAGCCTGGGAGTTTGTGGTGGTGTTTGTCCCGGAGCGTACTTTGGTGTTGGGCAGTTTGTGATCCTTCTTCCACTTCATCCTCCGATTCTGGAACCAGATCTTGATCTGTCGCTCTGAGAGGCACAGCGTATGCGCGATCTCCACCCTGCGCCTGCGCGTCAGGTACCGGTTGTAATGGAACTCTTTCTCGAGCTCCAGAACCTGCTGACGCGTATAGGCCGTCCGGGAGCGCTTCGGCTCTCCTCCGGTGTAATTTGTACTTACTGTGGGAGAACAAATAATGACAATAATAATAATAACATAGACAACATAACCACAAATATAATATAATATAATATAATATAATATAATATAATATAATATAATATAATATAATATAATATAATATAATATAATATAATATAATATAGAGTGGTTGTAGATGCACAGTATGCATGACAAATAAACTTGAATCTGAATCTGAATCTATGCATTGTTGTGAGATAACGCATAGGAGGACGGACGCTCTTAGCAGCCTGCAGTTATTGGCTTACACCACTTGTTTTATCACCAACACAGTGAGCTCACTACGGAGAACAGAGCTTGCAGGCTTGCAAACAAACAGGGACAATAAGCTCAATTCATAAGGACAAGAAGTGTGCATTAAGAGCATATACACACACAGAGGAATGCATGTATGGACACGTAAAAGCTTGAACCAATACAGCAACGAGATCAATAAAGCACAATCCTGAAGTATATATACACGTATTTGTTGGTCAAATGCATCCTTTTATGTTGTCCAGTTGGGATCATGTTCAATAGGTTCCACGCTCCTCGGTTCAGAATGTGCACGATGCTCACACTGCACTGGTGTGTCGTGTGTGTGTATGAGGCATATATCTTTTGTTGTTGTGTGAGGCGGACTGGGCGCAGGCAGGCAGGCAGGCAGGCAGGGCTGTCATGTGTCATGTGAGGCCCTGCGGCGCTGCGGATCCTCCGCGTACTGCCTCCGCCTGACGCTGGTGTCTAAATGTTGTGATTTGAGGGCAAACCGGGGCCACGTTCACCATCTGAGGGCTCCAAACCAATGTTGTGCCGACACGTTTAAGCGCGCAGCAGCCACACCGAAATATAGTCCACATGACACCGACAAATCAAGCGGCGAGGGGGTCTGCGTGGAGGAATAACCACGCGGTGCAGAAGCAGACTGGGAGTATTGTCTGTCTTGTATAAACTGGTTAAGAATAAAGAGTGAATTGCTTGTGGGAGGTATGGCGGGGGGGTGTAGCAGCTACACAGCCACACTGAATGGCCGACTGGGTAATGATTCAACTAACCTCAACAAACTACAACCATACAGGCGCAACCGTGCGTGGGAAGCGCTCACAAAGGCCACGCTGCCAAAACGACGCTCGAATTGTGAGCTTTGCTTTCTTGTCTATAGTAGTAATTAACAGTAAACAGGTTAGCGCGCGTGTTGCACGGCCATAACGGTGACTTTGCAAAAGAAGCATTTTATCGCTGCCTGCTCAACACACTCGCCTTGTATTTCTACCAGTGCGCTGCAGACAAGCAAGTCCATTACCGGGGAACAGCATTAAAGCGAAACCCTAATAGACTCAACTATTCGCTTTTACATTAGTGTTTTACAGCCGGCTCCATAAACATGAATATTTCAGCTGCCATAAAACTTTGCCTCCCCCGGATCAACGAGTGGGGATGGAAGGCTCGATAGAGTAAAGTACACCGTTTATACAAACCGACCACTTAAAATCAAATTACTAAAGCATAAAAAGCTAACTTATGGGCTCGGTCTGAGTTGTCATAAGGCGAGGAATTAGAGCAGACGAGCCTGCGATCGGACTTCAAAAGGCACCTCAGCGGAGAGGTGCAATAAAAATTTATGGAGGGTGTAATTATATTGGCCCTGCAAACAGACGATCGTAAATCTCGACCCAAGGGCTACTACTCCACTCCTAACAGCGAGCAGAGAGGGGAAGCCGTAGATTCTGACGGCGGACGCCTAAGTGACTGCACGGGCTTAAACTACAAGCACAAAGGCGCAGTAGAGACACGGGGAGAGGGAGGAAGGCGAGGAAGTTTCCAAACGAGCACTTACCGATGTTTACATGGACTTTCTTCATCCACGGGTAGACTACGGGGTCCTTGCGGGTGCTCGACGGCGGAGAAGTGCTTTGACTGTGCGGCGTTTGCCCGCAGGACGGAGGTGGAGGGGGGCTCGGTGTCACCGAGTCGCAGCGCTGCTGCTGCTGCTGCTCCGGGACGGGGGTGCTCTGCAGCCCGGCTGGGGGAAGGACGTGACCCCGGGGGGACATCACCACCGAAGCGGGCTGCCCTGTGCGCAGGCAGGGCGTATACGGCGGCTCGGCTCGGTGGTTCTGGTGGTGCTGGTGGTGATAGAGGGAATCCGGTTGAAAGGCAGCGGGCTCCTGCCTCTGGGAGCTGTAATAGTCCGGAGAGTGGTTGGGCAGATAGTCGCTCTGTGAGTACTCCTCGCACGGTGGGAACTTGGGGTCCACATAGTTGGAGTTGATCAAATAGGAGCTCATGGCCATTTATTTCAGTCTTTTGTGGAATTGCACGCACACGGAAAATATATAACTAAAATTTATATCTTATCCCTTTACTCTTCGGTTATTCCTGTTCCGTTGAACCCTCCTACTTTTCTGTCAAGTGAACAAAGTTAACAAACCACGTGACGTCGCCTGACCAATGGCGTGGCCCCATGACGAGCCCCGGATAAGGAAATGGGATTAGGCATAAACACGGCTCCAGCACGCGCATCATCATATGGACTCAGTTTGTGGGCATTTGTGGACTTAAGTCCCCCCTCTGTCTCTTTCTCTCTCTCTCTCTCTGAGTGTCCCGTTCTGTGTCAGTGTCTCTCTCTCAAATGTGGCACGCATGAAATTCACAACAATAACAAAACGTCGACGTGCCAAAAATACATTCAGATGCTCATCCACACATGCGCACAGTACTGTAACCACCGCCCCCACCCTCTTTCTCTCACACACACACACACTTTGGCAGGGACTTCAAATAAGGGGGAAAGAAAGTGCTTGGAGGGACGTAAAGTGGCGCCTACATCCCCTCGTGTGTGTTTGTGTGTATTTGAGTGTGTAACGCCGTGATTGCCAAAGTCGTTTCCTTTTTCTTTTTTTTACCCCCTTTGGTTTGACTTCGCTAATAAAGGGGAGTGGGAGTGGGAGAGGTCCGACTGGCTGCTTTGCACCGCCACCCAGCAGCAGCAGCAGCAGCACCGGTGTCAGAGATAAATCTGGCTTGTTTAGGATCGATAGAAAATTCATCAACTAATTCAGGTTACACTGTCTCCTAAATCACGAACAGACCTTTGCATTAGGAACGAGAGTCCTGCGTCGGTCGTCCCCTCCTCTTAAAGCTCCGCTCAGCCCAACAGGCGCCCATTTCACATTTAACTCTCCCCTGCATGGTAATTCAGATGCTCAGCCTTTTGCCTTGCATGAATAAACAGGATTTATTTCCTCTCACTTTCCGATATTAACATCAGTGGCATAGTAATGCTATACCTCCGCTCCCAGTCATGTGCAGCCCCATGCAGACCCGTGCATGTGGCGGCTTTTTTGCCCTTGAGCTATGCATTACTAAACAGACATATACAGCTCTTTTGTTTTCTCTGCTGATGGAAGTTCAGCTCCTCGGCCGTGTGCCTGCACACACACACAGCAGCGGCCAGCGAGTTTCTCTCTTTGTTTCCACTATTGTAATACTAAATAAAACATGGAATATATCATACGACACAACGCAACTCATCTCACCTTCACACTGGTGGATTTACTGCATACACTGCACGGGAAAACAGGAGTGGAGAGGCACACACACACCCCAAAAAACGTCAACAAGGTGCTGGAAACATGGATAGAATAGAATAGAATAGAATAGAGATGGGGCTTAGTTTTTAGATTCTTAATCGAAAGAAGGCTTCTGCAGTGTTATCAACACACACACAACCACACGCACACACACACACGTGGTGAAGATGATGGAGATATCCAGCCCTTTGTTTCCAGAAAATTGACCGTCTCCAAATGGAAACCTTACCCCCCCCCCCCCCTTTTTCCTTTATACGCCTTCCAAGATGAAGACTGAAGCTGATCGCATCATTTTTCAAACCGAGCAGGCAAATAATAAATAAAAGAAGGTCCAGAACCTGCCTAAAGTTGCCTTAACAGCAGTGATGCACTCACAGAAACGGAAAAAAACACAAAATGTACAAAGTCTACACGGATTTGACTTATTATAGAAGCAAATAACACCGTGTTCTTTTGAATGACGTCACCTTCCGGAGCCAAAAACATTCAATATAGTAGGCTTTCTGTAATACACAACTTCGGCGTGTCAGTGCAGGAATCACATACAGTAAAATGAACGGAGAGGAGAATACGGTGTCAAAGAGAGAACTTCACACACATGCAGGGTTTTAATAGCGTAGTTTAAAATAAAATGGTTGTGTAAAAACCGTGTAAGAGTCCAATAAAGCCACTGCCACAGGCCTCTCCTCCTCTCCTCTCCTCTCCTGTCTCCTCCTCTCCTCTCCTCCCCTCTTCTCTATGATTCTCCATCGCTGCCGTCGTGTGTAAATCCACTATATACTCCCCTAGAAGCGAATTTGTGATTGTTTTAATGATTTTCACACAAATCCGGATCTACAGGGTAGATATAGAAGACAGCGGCTCTCTGGAGGCGGAAGGTTACGTTGCCATCGCGTCCCGTCGATGGGCTTTTATTGCTTTCATAAACTCCTTGTTGTAGACGCACGGGAATATTTTCCTCCATCTGTAACTGTCTCTGACCTCTGACCCCCATGCTGCTGAACGGGGAAATGAACTTTATTACTCCATAACATTTCCCGTAAGTCAGGACCGTCAAATAACTCATTTAATGACTCGTAAACTAAACAAAAATAAAAACACAATTTACGCAATTTTCGCTATAAAATGAAATAAAAGTCATAAAAAGATGTGCATTATTTTTTATAAGGGCTACAGTGAAATATTTTCCGGTTGACAGTAATTGTGGGTCCATTTTCTACTTCAAATTCAAATAAATTCTGAACAAAATGCAATAAATAAATTGTAAAACGGCTGAAAGTAGACGTAATAGCAACAATTTTAATCAACATTTTCTAAGAATTAATAGCAATAATTTTCTATCATAACTAAACCCTCTATTGGACTGTCTGTCCGTTAGAGGTGGAAGATCCACAGGCCTGCGTCACACTGAAGTCTATTCATGATGCTCAGATTAATTTCCTATTCTATTTAAAGCGAATTTTAAAAATCTAAATCTCTTTCCAAATCACATTAGATATAAATTTTGGCTCCAAATATGACAAGTCTGTCCTGGAATAATTAAGAATGACCGTAGTTTTTCAGAAAATTGAAAAAAAGAAAAATGATTGATCAAAAACTCTCGAAGGTTGATCTGAAAAATGGACCGACACAAATGCATAAATGAATAAATGTTCCCTCGACCTTTTCCAAACTTCAATCTAAGTGAATTAAAAGGGACTTGAACGGAATACAGGAAGAGGCCTGCAATCTTTGAAATGAAAGAAGAAGAAGAGTCACGTGTGTTCGTCCCTTTATATCAAAGCCTGTCCGTCAATGACAAACAGCAAAAGGCATTATTCCTCACTTACTAAGCTTGATTAAACCTGTTTAACTTTACTTACATATCCCGCTGGTGTTACCACTTATGCACCTAAACATAAATAAACTGCTTCATACGAATCAACCTGGTTTGGACGCATTTTTAAATGTTCCCGTTATTCAGTCATTTTGACCACATTACTGTCACCAGCGCTGTGCTACCCCTATGCTGGTCCCTCATTGATTTTGTGACACACACACACACACACACACACACACACACACACACACACACACACACACACACACACACACACACTCCCACCCTGCTGCAGGCAATATTGGTGCCCTACGTTTCCTCCAAAAGTTGCCCATACATCATCACACACCGTACAACAAAGCCAAAAAATGAGGACACAGATTGCAATGAAAAGCGCCATCAACCTGAATCTACTCTATTCTATTCTATTCTATTCTATTCTATTCTATCCCATTATTTTCCGCACTGTGCAGGTGCGCTGGTCTTGTTTCTGTCACCTTGACCTCTCGCTGTGCTGCGGGTCATCTCAGGTATCGATCAAGGTGTGTGTTGAGTCTGACTGCAGCACTTCCTGTCCCTCTGTCAAGTTTGTCAGCAGCAGCCATTCAGGGTAGTAACAGCCCCTTTGTCCCGGGCTGCAGGTAGAGTTCAAACTAAAACGCACACAAACACCCGGAGACATGTTGGAAACAGATGCAGCGTGTATGTAAAATGGCGCATACACACATAAACTGAGATAGAGTATTGTAAAACCCATATTTATTGCAGCAACCCTTTAAATGTGTCTCTCCATGTCGCGTCAGGTCTTTGGGTCTTATATTGTAATATGACCACTGCACTATTTGCTGTGAGCTGCGCCCCCCAACTCGAAAAACAAGCCAGTCCTGCTTTCAGACATACACACACACACACACACACACACTGGACACATACACACTCTTTAGTTTGTAGCCAGTTCAGCCCCGGTTGTAAGGATTCAGATATAAAGGCGTTATATTACAGAGAGGGTATGAACATACAGGTTCGATTCCGTTTACAGCTCAAACACCATCGAGCACAAACTGTAAATTTCCGGAGGTGAAGGAGGAGGTGTGTGTGTGTGTGTTTGGTGTCAGAAGCAATAAAATATTCAGGGAGCGGAAGGGAGAATGCGTGAACAAAGCTTTAAAGTTGCGAATCAATGACATTTTGTAAAAACAAGTTTGTCCCATCAGAGACACACATCGCTCTGTCTCTCTCCCTTTCTTTCTCTGTCTCTGTCCCTCTCTGTCTGTCTCCTTCCTCCACCTGATATGGATTATTTACCAGGCGTGTTAAGGTAAGATTTCCCTGCGTGTGTTAAATAATGAAAAGCTTAAATGTGGCAATGGAATGGGGAATTTGTTTTCGTAAATATCTTGACAGAAGGTAGAAGTCGGGATCAAAACGGACTTTAAATTGAAATAAGTCCAAATAAATTTCAGAAAATAAGATTCACAGTCGGGTATTTATAAGAGCCTCTGTTTGCTATAAGCTACACGAGAAAAATCATTAATAAGAACATATTGGAGGGTTAAACGGGCCTTTTGTCTGCAGCGACCTGACGTGTCAATGCGCTGAAATATCACTGAAGTGAAAAAGCGACGAAAAAGAGAAATGTGCCTCGGTTCCTTTGTGCAGGTTGAAAAATCAAAATGAGGCCCCGGCGCCTGGTTATTGTGCCGCAAGCTAGCAAAGAAGGCAGAGGCCGAAACACAGGGCTTCGTTTTGTTGTTTAGGAGAAAGAATCAATCAGTATACTCGAGCTTTGGATTTAAGAGGAAATTCGTTTTCAGCAGTAGCAGCAGCCTGAAATCACACGAAGAAGAAAACCGAGCTCTATCTTAAACATTGCTGCATCAAAACAAGTAAATACATGAGCGTACGGAAACACGCCCTGGACAATTTAGCCAAATATGGAAACTAGATTCTACTATATTTAATGTTGTGATTAAAATAACAAGCGTTCATTCAAATCAAAGCTCAGTCCTGAAAAATTTGTAGTGTTATTGATCAACCGGCTGTATTTCGTAGGAGTGTGTGTGTTTGTGTGTGTGTGTGTGTGTGTGTGTGTGTGTGTGTGTGTGTGTGTGTGTGTGTGTGTGTGTGTGTGTGTGTGTGTGTGTGTTCGCTTGGCCTTGAAGATGAAAAGCAGCCTTAAACACAGCTGAGGCACGCGTGCGGCAGCGTCTCAGCTCCCGGTAACAACCCAACAACCAACAACCATCTGATCCCAAATTGGGCCTCTAATCAAAGAGAGCAGTAAATCAGCAATCAGCCGAGGAAAACAAACAGCACAAACCACACACACACACACACACACATCCAACACCGCCAATCAACCATGTGTCTACAAGAAGCGCACATCTGGATGGAAACTGATCCAAACCGCAGCAGCTTGGGATGCTGAGTCAGGACCAGAGGAGAAACAGAAACAACAACATTCAGAATTGATGTACTTTCTCATTATAGCCGGGACACGATCAGGTCGCTGCGGCGTGTGGGGTTATTGGTTTGAATCCCGCTAAAAGGAAGAAACAGCGAGGAGAGAAAGTTTAACCCCCGAGGTCCAGTGTGATCTTTAACCTTCAGTGGCCACGACCTGGCCTTCACCCTCTGAGGCCAAAGCAGTCTCTCTCTCTCTCTCCCTCTCCCCCCTCCTCCCTCTCTCTCTATAGTACACCTGTACAATTGCTAAAAGTCACACCAAGTTCAGTTGCGTAATCAGCTTTACTAATTAGCCCACGCGGAGGAAACACGCGGCACAAACACACAGCGTGACGTGTTCGGCCTATTGTGGATGGATCAAGTCATCATACGGAAGCTCAACTGCCTTCAAGTATAGCAACGGGAGGAAGAGGAGGAAGGGAGAGAGCGGGTTTCTGCAGAAACACGTGGACTCCTCTTCCTCTTTCTCTTCCTCTTCCTCCCAGCGTGGGCAAAGCACCTGCCACACACACACACACACACACACACACACACACACACACACACACACACACACACACACGGAAGACAGTGATATGCAAATAAGGCTCTTGCTTCCAGTCCATGTGTGTTTTGTGTACTCACTCCTGTGTCGCAGGTCGGTGGGTCCGCCTCTTCTCTCTCATATCTCCACGTCGATTTCAACATTATTTATATTTTTTCATCCAATTTCTGCTCTTCATCTCTCCAGAAAGTCGCTCACCTGGCCGCTGTTTTCCACTCTTCCTCTCCACTTCAATCGTTTTTTCCTCCATGAAAATAAAGCCTTACCCTTTTCAGCCTCTCTCTCTCTCTCTCTCTCTCTCTCTCTCTCTCTCTCTCTCTCTCTCTCTCTCTCTCTCTCACTCAGTTCTATCCTCATTCCCTCTCTCTTCCTTCCGACGCCACAGGTTTTTGACCTCTTCGTGATTCTACGTGATGTCTTTAAAAAAAAAAAGTGGTTCTCATTTCCGCGGCGGACACACACACACACACCCACCCAAACACACACACACACACACACACACACACACACACACACACACACACACAACACACATACAACAGACGCGCGCCCTCGGCTCTCCGGTAACACGTAAACATTACGCACCGCCAACAAATCTGCGGGTAAATCACGTGAATTGACTCACAATCAGAGGGCGATTAAGCCCAATTTGACGGCGATAATCCAGCGAAAACGAAGGCAACACATCAGCGTAACACCGCGACACCGGCACGTCTCTCTCTCTCTCTCTCTCTCCCTCTCCCCTCTCCTTTCTCTGTCCCTCTCCCCCCTGTAAGGAAGAACAAACGGCGATAAATGAAGGAGACGGATCCCCTCAACGGTGGCACTTCTCCGCATTTCCCGGCGTTTAAGCGAGCGGTTTTTAGGGGAGCAAGGCAAAGACCAAGCAAGGCTGCCGTGAAGACTGTGGGCTCTTTAAGGCATTAAGTGTTGTGTGTGTGTGAGAGTGTGTGTGTGTGTGAAGTTTTCAAATTAATCTGCCAGTTTGGCGCACTCTTTGTTTAGCGGGGCGAGGCGTGTCACCCCGCGTCCTCTGCACACATTTTAATATGGGTGAGACGCGCTGACCTCCCGTTCACCCCGAGCACAGCCGACACCCCTCTACCCCCCCCCCCCCCCCCCACCCCCCCACCCTCTCTGCCATCTCTCTCTCTCCCTCTCTCTCTCTCTCTCTCTCTCCGTCATACTGAATTGAGTTGGAGTCATTACGTTGAAGAAAAATGGCCCGTGGATGTGGAGGAGGGGGTCTTTCTTCTTCTTCTTGCCCTCTCTCTCTCTGTCTTTCACCGAGCATCATTTCTCCTTATCCCTTTTGTCACGCATACATAATACCACCGTGCACACTCACACACGCACGCGCGCACGGTGGCCAACAAACTGCATCATATAGAAACAGCGTCTTACACTTAACAATTGATTTAGATGGGATTCGAACCAACAGGCGAGGAGATATCAGGTGAACTTACATTGGCGTTGTTCGACACTCTTCAAGATTATTATCGAATTTTACCACGCAACCATATGTCTCCACTTCTCCTCTTACACTGTTGCTTACTCTCACTTTACAGAATTTTAGGGCATCTGTGTCCTTCCTCTCTCTAATTTGATGATGAGTAGAAAACATTTGTATTTCTGACGTGAATTAGATCTTTTTGAATACAGGTGATGGCATGTTTTGGTATCAAGGTAAATAACCATTATCAAATACTCAATACAGCCATACCTCCTCAATATTTGTAAGCTACTTTAATGCTAGCAGGCCTTCAGAAACTTATTTTCAAACCGTTCGAAAAAGATTCTCTTGCAAAATTTCTCACGGACAAAAATCATGCGAATAAGAAGCGAGATTTTGTTTGAAGTTGTAGCCATGACTGCAGGAAGTTTGGTGGCATTTTCATTATTTAAAATAAATGTAATAAATAGACTAGAATTTAGCACAAAAAAAAATGTCATCAGTGCTTCTCTCTACTTCTATCAATGCTGTTCAAAGAATCAACGAGAGCCTGAAGGAAAAGACCAGCTCGAATGTAAACTGAGCCAGGCATTCATCATCCCGTGGAAAATCAGATAAGGAGTCATATTTTTGGGATAGTGAACCAGGAGTTTCTTTTGACAGGCTCGTGCTGATAAGACTGGAGAGAGGAAGCTCGCCTCAAAACATGGATTTGGGCTATTTAAATGGCTTCTGGCTCCATGCGTAAAACCACCACTTTACCATCACTTAACACACGCTTCTCTAGTATTATCTCGCTCCTTACCTATGACACTGTCTGCTGGGGAAATTCATTGCGCAAAATGTCATAAACATAACGCAAAACATAAAACTCAACAAAAGGTTGAATTTGTTTAAATAATAATAATAATTCCACTCTCTATTCTTTTGCTCATTTCAAACACAAAACACGCTAATAAATATGATCGTGAGGAGAGATGATGGAACACAAATGTTGGCCAAATGTTGGCCGGTGTGAACAAAGCGCACGACCGCACCTGCAGCTATGTTACGAAATACTTTCTGCAACAACCGCTTCAAACCAAGCCTACATCCATTTTTCCTTTCTTTCTTTCTACCCTTCGCTTCATCTCAGGCTCTGTAGTTCAAGCTGGAGTTGGGCGCGGGGTTGGGGTTGTGGGCGAGGGGGGGTGGGTTGCTTTTGTTACCGGGGAAGGGACGGGAAGGTCAGGCCTTCACCTCTCCTTAGCCCCCTGCTATCATCTCTGTCATCTCTCCCCCCTCTCCTCCCTCCCTCCCTCTTTCACATGAAGCCATTGGTCTTGACTAGCGCGAGCGACAGGCGAGGACGGAACTCACGCACGACGGTGAACTTATGACCATTCAACTCCGTGACCCTCCTGCTGTATGGACGAGATAGTAGCGCGGGACCTCTCACTAAGTTCTGCATCTCTGTCTATAATAACCGGAGATTCCTCCTCTGCTCCGCCGCAGGCAGGAAGACAGAGGGAGTAAAAGAGGAAAAAAAGAAGAAAAAACGTCTTAGTCCGTTTGCCAGTTCGATGTTTTGTGTTTTTGTGACGCAATGAGTGTGTTTGCATATCCGGTATCCGACCACCAACAGGAAGAAGAAACAGATTTATAGCGTTATTAGCGTCAAAAGAGAATCCGCAGAGTGACGCGTTTCGTTTTGATCAAACGTCAAACTAAAACAATCGTGACAGGTGTGTGTTTGAGCAGGGTGGGGGGTTGCAGGTTATCGGCAGTTAAAATTCAAATGATCGGGGAGCGTGCTGGCGCGCGGTGGGGCTCGCGCGGCTTCCTTGCTCTCCTCGCGCTGGTCTGAAGCGGGCTCTGCTGGCGGCGCGAGAGAGCTGCAGTGTCAGAGAAAACAGCCCCACCAAGCACACTGAATACAATCCTACTATCTACAAATTACGTAGGGCGAGAAAATATGAATATAAAAATAAATGAGTCCTGATACTAGTAGCATAAAAAAGACAAACAATCGAAGAAGGAACATTACTGTTACTATACTACTACTACTACTAATAATAATAATCATACTCGTCATCATCTTATTTTCCCAGCTAAAAACTGTAAAAAGTTACTGTACAAAGGTCGGTTATAATTATATTTTTCGACAAACATCAACAGGATATGTGACAGTGTATAACAGCAGACATGCACTGAACATGGCGCAAGCAGTAAAAACAAACACCACGCTCACCCATGACCTGAGCAGCTTTAAATATTTACAAGGTTATCTTATTGTCATAACCCGTCGCCAAGACAAACACAACCTATTCTGGTCTTATCTTGGATTTATTTCCAGCCTCATAGTGTGGGACCGATGGCCTCTATCAACTGCAAACACTGCAAAATAACGAGCCAATCTAAGTTTGATTTATTTAATTCCAGACAAATATTTGACAATTTAAGAATGGACTTAAGAATCAAATGTCGACGTTTTCTGACCCACACTCACTCACTTCCTTGGATTGATGAGGATTATGTTTTTATGTTTGTGTATTTCATTCTCAGTTCCGTGTTTCTTTTCATTTCTTTTAGCGGTTGAGTGAGAGAACGTCGCTTATTTACGTAGCCAGATTGATTCCGAGATTTGTTTGGCAAACTTCCCACTTGTGTTCTGACCCTAGAATCGGAACACTGTAAGTAAATAAAAACAAGCAGACTGCTCCCCTCCCCCGATGCAGGCGAGGTAAACAAACAGACTCGGGCGATTCTGTGCGATGACATTCTTCTCTTCAACCCGTTAAATAGCGAAATAC
Organism: Genypterus blacodes; assembly: GCF_046128005.1. NCBI lineage: Eukaryota > Metazoa > Chordata > Actinopteri > Ophidiiformes > Ophidiidae > Genypterus > Genypterus blacodes. Next base: position 3,197,121 of record NW_027466835.1, read on the forward strand.
GGTACAACCAGAGCATTTCATCATTTTAAAATGCTCATAATTAACATACAGGAAGAATTATGTTCGTATAATTTTGTAAGTTTGTAAATTTTGGTGGTTACGTCTTGGCAAATGAAGGCGTTTTTTTAGGGTTGTGGAAAAGTCTATGCATGGCAAAATTAGAGATAGTAGCTACAGCTGCATTCATTTCGAGACAAAACGTGGACATGACGGTAAATGTGTAAATGTAATTGTGCAGTTTATGACGGCATAATGACTGACATGGTTGACAGGGTTTAGCTGTCCTCTGGGAGCGTCTCACTTGTCCAGCCTGCATTCAATACGGAATGATCTTTTAGTTTTAGGGTGAATATGGTCGTATAGATTTCGTCTACACAACAGTCTCCTATTCCCAAACCACAATCCGGACCCTAAATACGAATTTGGCTTTTTGGGGATGCAGGTCGGACATGTCCTTGCTGATCCTCTTTTTGCCTGTCTGTCTGCGTGCCTGCTGCGTCCTCGGTGTCGGCGCATGCGCGGTAGTTGGCAGGCTCCTCGTGCCGCGCGCGGCTCGAGCCCGTCTGCTGACCTCTCTGTGACTCCTCTCCTCGTGCATTATGCATGAGGCATGGCAGCGCGGTTCACCCCTTTCAGCGCGCCGACTGCATTAACGCTGCGCAAATGGCTATTTAAACGTAAAGCAATCACGAAGATGCTGCAATGTTCTGCTGGCGGAATGAAGGGGAAATAGTCGAAAGGGTGTGTGTTTGTATGCGTGTGTGACAGGGAATAGGTTCTCCTTTGAATAGATTAGTTTTCACCCTCTATAGCGTCTATTGGGCTTCAACTTAGCACATAGCCAGAGTTTCACAAAAAGCACAGCAAATTCTCAAATTGAAGTCAAGCAAAAAAGCAGGAAAAGTGAAGGAAACATTTTACACACACACATACTGGATCTATTTTTCCCATGGCCTGGTCGTTCACTCTTTTCTCACTCGCAGCTCTCTCATGCCCTGCCAATAAACCCACCAAACACAACAAAACACACCCCACTCACTCCCACACACAAAGCAAACGAGCCTGTCTCTCTCTTTCCCTCTCCCCCTTCCTCTCTCTCTCTCACACACACACACACCTTGCAATCAGTGAAAAAAAAGGGCCAGTCCCATTAGTTACTCACCCCACTCATCATCACCAACACACAGACTGTAAAGCCAAACTCAGCGCCTCCTGACAGCCTCGACAGCTTCAAAGGAGCAGAAAGCCCGTACACATAATGCAGCTAATACACATATAATACACATAAAGCCGGCAGGAGTGGTTCTGCAGGCTGTAGCTGCCCTGTGTACATAAACGGGAAACAGATGAAACACACAGCCGAAACAAAGGAGTCCATACACAGCCTGCTGCTGCGCTCTCCCATGCCACAGCCTCTCACTTATTCCGACAAGAAAGGGAACTACGTTTGTGTGTCATGCGTGTCATGTCCCGTCCCAACAGTTTGTGTGTGTGTGTGTGTGTGTGTGTGTGTGTGTGTGTGTGTGTGTGTGTGTGTGTGTGTGTGTGTGTGTGTGTGTGTGTGTGTGTACGCGTGGTAACAGTAAAGGCATGGGGGGTGCTGGTGTGTGTATGTGTGTGTGTGTTGGTTCCTGTATCATCGTTAAAGTGAGGAAGTGGATGAAAAATGAAACGGGGAGTTTTTTCGCCTTCCTGTTTACTGAAATGAAGCTTCCTCAAGACCCCATGGAGGCTGATCCAGAGCACCCATGCACACACACACACACACACACACACACACACACACACACACACACACACACACACACACACACACACACACACACACACACACACACACACACACATACCTCCCGTGTGTGCATGGAAGGAAATGGGGGGTCTACAACACCGGAAATACAAGATTCATTTTTGTGTCACGCTAGACAAGAGGCAGGGTGGACAGAGGAGTCTGGCGGAACAACACACGTACACACACACACATGCACAAACCCCCAAATCCCAGCGAGGCACTGAGAAATACAATGAATTGTGCATGACACTACACTAAATTATTGTTAATATTGTTGTTGTTATACATTTATCGAACACACAAATCAATTTCCGAATAACAGAAACTGCAAAATAAATTCATATAATGATATCATATGTATATAAACTCCCACATTAGCTTCAACATGTTTCATGGTTTGTATCTAGATTTAAAACGTTAAGCGTACGAAACTGCTCAAACTTGAAAATATTGGCTTGTGCTATGAAGTTTTTCGCATTTTCAATAATTGACTAAAAACAAAGCCATCGCATTATAACCGTTCTTTCGAATGATTTTGTAAAAGCGCATTTGGTGATAGAATAATAAATAGCGTCTGGGAGAAGCTCTAAATAACATTCTTGTGAAGCTGGTGAAAAATCATTGTGATGGCGGAGGGCAACGCCAGGAATCCCCAGATTGGAAATGCATTGCGCAGAGCGGCTCCACATGTAAAGGAGAACATAATAAATGAGAGTTTGAGAGCAGAGAGGGAGTTCCTGCAGCACAATCCTCCTCTCTTATTAGTGGAGGGCAACTGTGTCATGGGCTAAGGAGAAGAAACACCAAATACAAGCAAGGACAGGCTGAATTTACAGAGCAGAAACAGGACACTTGCAACAACAAAAATAGGAAGATTCAGTGGATAATTTGAAAATGTAGTCAGGCAGATCAAATTTGAGATCAGATAAATGGTAGAACATTAACAGAGTAAAATATAATCCATTGGCGTTGTGGAGCAGACACAGGTATGGGATGTGACTGACTACGCAGATTACTACATCAGGATTTCCGAAATGTAGCTTTTCTTATAGGGAATTTTCACGCAGTTTAATCGAATCGAATGACGT